>NW_027040341.1:0-88883 GCF_034236695.1 Oncorhynchus nerka
TCAATATAGGAGAGTGTTTATATTTTTTCCTATTTCACACATGCACAAGCATGTATTAAATGTTTTTGTGGCATATCCCAAATCCCCCTGAGACACCCTCGGAAAGTGGGGTCACAGCCAGGGCCTACCATTATCAACGGCAACCCTGGAGCAAACAGGGTTCAGGGCCTTGCTCAAAGGTACATCAACACATTCTTTACCTTGGTGATTCGAACTAGCAAGTTTTCGATTACTGGCCCAATGCTCTATCCACTAGGCTACCTGCCGCCCATTGGTATCACGTGTAAGAAAACAAGGGAGGGACTACCTGAAATTGTACAATAAGAAACACACATTTTTGTTCTGTTACCTCTCACCTTTGACCTCTCAACCTCCCTAACCCCCCTGCAGTACCAGGACTTGGAGGACTCCATGACGGACGCGTTGGTCAACGACAAGCCACAATTCGTGCGCCTCTTCACCGAGAACGGACTCAACATCCTAGACTACCTGACCTATGGGCGGCTGGAGAGCCTCTACCGCTCGGTGGCCGACAGCTCTCTAGCCTACGTCCTGCTGCAGCGCCGCCTAGGGGAGCGCCAGAGTATGACAGGCTCGCAGGCCATGCTGCCGGATGTCTCTCCCACCAAAGGGTCTGGTGGGCCGCCAGGGGGGCGGCGGCCTGCGAATAAGTTCAGTTTATTTGAGGTAAGAGATGTTTTTAGTAAATTTTTATGAAATGTACTCATTTCAAGTACACTACATATACAGTGCATTCAGAAAGTATTGACTTTTTACACATTTTGTTACAGCCTTATTCTAAAATGGATTCAATAGTTTTTTCCCCCTCATCAATCTACACACAATACCCCATAATGAAAAAGCAAAAACAGATTAAGACATTTTTGCAAGTTTATTAAAAAAATTGACATAAGTATTCAGACCCTTTACTCAGTACTTTGCTGAAGCACCTTTAGCAGCGATTACAGCCTCGATTCTTCTTGGGTATGTCGCTTCAAGCTTGACACACCTTTATTGGGGGAGTTTCTCCCGTTCTTCTCTGCAGATCCTCTCAAGCTCTGTCAGGTTGGATGGGGAGCGTCGCTGCACAGCTATTTTCAGGTCTCTCTAGAGATGTTCGATCGGGTTCAAGTACGGGCTCTGGCTGTGCTCCTCAAGTACATTCAGAGACTTGTCCCGAAGCCACTCCTGTGTTGTGTTGGCTGTGTGCCAGTCGTTGTCCTGTTGGAAGGTGAACCTTCGCCACCAGTCTGAGGTCCTGAGCGCTCTGGAGCAGGTTTTCATCAAGGATCTCTCTGTACTTTGCTCCGTTCATCTTTCCCTCGATACTGCCTTGTCTCCTAGGCTCTGCCGCTGAAAAACATCCCCACAGCATGATGCTGCCACCACCATGCTCCACCGGTAGGGATGGTGCCAGGTTTCCTCCAGACGTGACGCTTGGCATTCAGGCCAAAGAGTTCCATCTTGGTTTCATCAGACCAGAGAATCTTGTTTCTCATGTTCTGTTAGTTTTTAGGTGCCTTTTGGCAAACTCCAAGCAGGCTGTCATGTGCCTTTTAGGAGTGGCTTCCGTCTGGCCACTCTTCCATAAAGGCCTGATTGGTGGAGTGCTGCAGAGATGGTTGTCCTTCTGGAAGTTTCTCCCATCTCCACAGAGGACCTCTGGAGCTTTGCCAGAGTTACATTTACATTACATTTAAGTCATTTAGCAGACGCTCTTATCCAGAGCGACTTACAAATTGGTGCGTTCACCTTAAGACATCCAGTGGAACAGCCACTTTACAATAGTGCATCTAAATCTTTTAAGGGGGGTGAGAAGGATTACTTTATCCTATCCTAGGTATTCCTGAAAGAGGTGGGGTTTCAGGTGTCTCCGGAAGGTGGTGATTGACTCCGCTGTCCTGGCGTCGTGAGGGAGTTTGTTCCACCATTGGGGGGCCAGAGCAGCGAACAGTTTTGACTGGGCTGCGCGGGAACTGTACTTCCTCAGTGGTAGGGAGGCGAGCAGGCCAGAGGTGGATGAACGCAGTGCCCTTGTTTGGGTGTAGGGCCTGATCAGAGCCTGGAGGTACTGAGGTGCTGTTCCCCTCACAGCTCCGTAGGCAAGCACCATGGTCTTGTAGCGGATGCGAGCTTCAACTGGAAGCCAGTGGAGAGAGCGGAGGAGCGGGGTGACGTGAGAGAACTTGGGAAGGTTGAACACCAGACGGGCTGCGGCGTTCTGGATGAGTTGTAGGGGTTTAATGGCACAGGCAGGGAGCCCAGCCAACAGCGAGTTGCAGTAATCCAGACGGGAGATGACAAGTGCCTGGATTAGGACCTGCGCTGCTTCCTGTGTGAGGCAGGGTCGTACTCTGCGGATGTTGTAGAGCATGAACCTACAAGAACGGGCCACCGCCTTGATGTTAGTTGAGAACGACAGGGTGTTGTCCAGGATCACGCCAAGGTTCTTAGCGCTCTGGGAGGAGGACACAATGGAGTTGTCAACCGTGATGGCGAGTTTATGGAACGGGCAGTCCTTCCCCGGGAGGAAGAGCAGCTCCGTCTTGCCGAGGTTCAGCTTGAGGTGGTGATCCGTCATCCACACTGATATGTCTGCCAGACATGCAGAGATGCGATTCGCCACCTGGTCATCAGAAGGGGGAAAGGAGAAGATTAATTGTGTGTCGTCTGCATAGCAATGATAGGAGAGACCATGTGAGGTTATGACAGAGCCAAGTGACTTGGTGTATAGCGAGAATAGGAGAGGGCCTAGAACAGAGCCCTGGGGGACGCCAGTGGTGAGAGCGCGTGGTGAGGAGACAGATTCTCGCCACGCCACCTGGTAGGAGCGACCTGTCAGGTAGGACGCAATCCAAGCGTGGGCCGCGCCGGAGATGCCCAACTCGGAGAGGGTGGAGAGGAGGATCTGATGGTTCACAGTATCGAAGGCAGCCGATAGGTCTAGAAGGATGAGAGCAGAGGAGAGAGATTACCTGAGTTACTATCAGGTTGTTGTTAACCTCCTTAACCAAGGGCCTTCTCCCCCGATTTCTCAGTTTGGCTGGGCGGCCAAGTCTAGGAAAAGTATTGGTGGTTCCAAACTTCTTTCATTTAAGAATGATGTAGGCGACTGTGTTCTTGGGGACCTTCAATGCTGCAGAAATTTTTTTGGTACCCTTCCTCAGATCTGTGCCTCAACACAATCCTCTCTCAGAGCTTTATGGAGAATTCCTTCAACCTCATGGCTTGGTTTTTTCTCTAACGTGCACTGTCAACTGTGGGACCTTATATAGACAGGAGTGTGCCCTTCCAAATCATGTCCAATTAATTTAATTTACCACAGTTGGCTCCAATCAAGTTGTAGAAACATCTCAAGGATGATCAATGGAAACAGGATGCACATGAGTTCAATTTTGAGTCTCATAGCAAAGGGTCTGAATACTTAAATAAGGTATTTCTGTTATTTTATTTCATGAATTTGCAAAAAATGTCTAAAATCCTAGTTTCACTTTGTCATTATGGGGTATTGCGTGCAGATTGATGAGAAACATTTTAGATGAAGGCTATAACCGAAAATTATTATTTCCGAATGCTCTGTATACAAAAGTATGTGGACACCCCTTCAAATTAGTGGATTCGGCTGTTTCAGCCACACCTGTTGATGACAGGTGTATAAAATTGAGCATACAGCCATGAAATCTCCATAGACAAACATTGGCAGTAGAATGGCCTTACTGAGGAGCTCAGTGACTTTCAAGATGCCAACGAGTCATATTGTCATATTTCAGCCCTACTAGAGATGCCCCGGTAAACTGTAAGTGCTGTTATTGTGAAGTGGAAACATCTAGTAGCAACAACGCCTCAGCAACGAAGTGGAAGGCCACACAAGCTCACAGAATGGGACCGCCGAGTGCTGACGCGTGCTGCACGTAAAAATGGTCTGTCCTCGGTTGCAACATTCACTACCAAGTTCCAAACTCACCTGGAGCTTAATGAAATGGGTTTCCATGGCCAAGCAGCCACACTCATGCCTAAGATCACCTTGTAATGCCAAGCGTCCGCTGTAGTGATGTAAAGCTCGACTCTATTGGACTCAGGAGCAGTGGAAACGCGTGCTCTGGAGTGATGAATCATGCTTCACCATCTGGGAGTCTGACAGACATCTGGTTTTGGCGAATGCCAGGACAACACAACCTGCCCCAATGCATAGTGCCAAATGTAAAGTTTGGTGGAGGAAGAATAATGGTCTGGGGCTGTTTTTCATGGTTCGGGCTAGGCCCCTTAGTTTCAGTGAAGGGAAATCTTAACGCTGCAGCATACATTGACATTCGATTATGTGCCTCCAACTTTGTGGCGACAGTTTGGGGAAGGCCCTTTCCTGTTTCAGCATGACAATGCCCTTGTGCACAAAGCTAGGTCCATACAGAAATGGTTTGTCGAGATCTGTGTGGAAGAAGTTGACTGGCCTGCACAGAGCCCTGACCTCAACCCCATCAAACACCTTTGGTATGAATTGGAACGCTGACTGTGAACCAGGGCTAATCGCCCAACATCAGTGCCCACACCTCACTAATGCTCTTGGCTGAATGGAAACCAGTCCCTGCATCAATATTCCAACATCTAGTGGAAAGCCTTCCCAGAAGAGTGGAGGCTGTTATAGCAGCAAAGGGGGGGCCAACTCCATATTAATGCCAATGATTCCCCCTCTATCTTCTCCACCACCATGTCCTCTCTCTTTCTTCTCAGGTGTCGAGAGTCCTGGAGGACTTGATGGGGGATGTGTGTCAGCCATTTTACCACTCACCACTGGAACTGGAGAACATCTCCTCCCAGAGAAAGGCTCTCAGGGTACTCTCAATAACATAGATTTTCCTTTGTCTTTCTTTCCTTTTGCATAGTTTATTTTTCTTAATTTCCCTCAATTTTCTCCTTGTATTCACTCTTTGTGGGCTTTGTACTTTGATACGTGTAAATTAAATTGCATATTTGGTCCAAGATACTTAACTTCTTTATTGGAACTCACCCCAATCATCTCTCTCTTTCTCTCTCTCTCCCCCTCTCGCCATCCCCATCTCAGCGTGTGAGTAAGCTGTTGCGGGGTGACTGTGTATACCAGGACAGGCGCTGTCTCTTTCCCTGGGCTAGTCTCTTCGTCTGGGCTGTGCTGCAGAACCGCAAAGACATGGCCGTCTTTTTCTGGGAGATGGCAGGCGAGTCGGTCCTCAGTGCTCTGAGCGGCTGTAAGATCCTACGGGAGCTGTCCAAGCTGGAGAGCGAGACGGAGACCAAGCTGGCCATGAAGGAGCTAGCGCAGAGGTTCGAGAACCTGGCTCACGGTGAGACGAGAGGATACCTTTTTTTTATAGAAACATGAAAAGTGATAATGGAGAAGGTGTTATTTCATCATTTCATAATATTATAAAGGTTGAAAAGCGGAAAACAGTGCAGAGCCTGGTGAACTGGTAACACTCCTCGCTCTCATCTCACATGCGACTCCCCGCCGGAGACCAGGTGCTCTATTTTAACAACCCTAACGCAATGGTAAATCTAAGCGCTGTTGGTAGCGCTTTACTGTAGGTTCGGGGCTATGCCAGAAATATTGTTGCTTTTTTCACAATCATAATTCTGGACGCAGTTGCTGAAGGTTGTGCGAAAATGCTGGGTTTTGATGAATAAACTATTTGTGGGTGTGTCGTGGCTTGGCCCCTCACTGGCCAATCAGAACCTAAATGGCTAAATAATGTGGTTGCTTAAGTTTGTATTTACGGTCTTTCATGTATTGCGTTGTCATCAACTCTAATTCGAATGTTAATCTGTTATAGCCTAGTTCGTTAAATAGCCTGCCCCATATTTACAAAACATATTGAACATGTTTGCAGTCCACGTTGTAATTGCATTGCTTCAATTTGGAAATACATTGTTAAACATATGCTATAGCATTTGCACTGATATATGGGCTAGGCCAACTGTAAATTGCAGTCTGTGGACATGCCAAACGTAGTCAATGAGCAAGATTAAATTCACTCGGCAATTACTAAGGCCTAAAAAGACTATGTATAATTCGAATCAAATTCTTAATAAAAACAAAATAAAAACTTGTTTTAAATAGGCTAAATACAGTTACAGACACCATAAATATTCGCTGTGGGCGTATAAGGCAACTTAGACTATGGAGGGTTTTACGTATATCCTAACTTTTCACAGGAGCTGGATAAAGATCCAATATAAAGAGAAAGGAGAAATGTCTACTCACCATAATTGTTAACTATGGGCATCTAATTCAGACAAGGCAACTTGCTCCCAAATATAATATTTTATAAACATTGGAACCATCTTACAGATCGCATACACACTTCTCCAAAAGTGTTTTGGGGATTTTGATTTTTTTTAATCATGTTCGGTTTTAATAACATTTTAAAACAACAAATGTCAAATGTAATGATATCATAAAATTGCTGTTGAACCAGCCTTCGTTATACTAGGCCTAAGGTAAAGATGGGATTGGATTTTGAACATATGAAATGGAAAACAAACCGATATTTTGGTTCACCGATATTCACAGAGGTTCTCATCTCTTGTTACATGATGGGCATGGACACATGTAGCCTATATCATGGAGGGGATTTCACACATGTCCAAAACCGGCATCGCTAAAATAATGTAGACCTTTAAATCCGTCTCTGTAGATGTATTCAGTAAGTGTTACCAGAGCAGTGAGAGTCGCTCCTTCACCCTGCTGATCAGGAAGTCTCCCGTATGGGGAGGGACCACCTGTCTAAAGATGGGCATGGCCGCCGACGCCCGCCTCTTCTTCAGCCACGATGGAGTACAGGTCTGTCTGTGTCTGTCTGTGTCTGGCTGGCTGGCCTATTCTGCCTTCTAATTAAACAAAACATTTCAACTAGTGTATTCTTTTCACCGTCTGTAATCATATTTCACTGTGTCTTGGATGCTCCAGTGCATAGAATGTAACCTGTATACAGGAGCATAACATGACATCATAGGCTACAATAGATTGAATAAATTGCAAACCTCGACATCTCTATGTGCCTCCCCCCCAGTCTCTCCTGTCTCAGATCTGGTGGGGGGATATGAAGAGGAGCACGGAGGTGTGGAAACTCCTCCTCACCTTCTTCTGTCCCATTCTGATGTACACCCAGCTCATCTCCTTCAGGTACCTTTAGTACCTCCTCCACATCCACCTCTGTCTGGGAGTGTCTGTTTTTCTGACCCAGATTAAGCCTAGTCCTTGATTAAAAGTGAATATCAATTTGTGTATGGAAAACTCTTTCTTTCTGTGTGCTTTTCTTTCTGCTTCTCCCTTTTATCACTAGCAATGTGTGGGATTAAGTCGCTGATTACGTAAATCATGCATTGATGTCAAAGGTTAGGATTTGGCCCTCAGTACCTTAGTTTCAATGTTATTTATACTTTAAACTTTGTCTTTCACAGGGAATTGGAGGAGCCGGGGAAGCCTGACGAGGTTGCACAGGGTAGAGACAATGACAGCCTTTATGGAGAAACAATTTTCTCCTTCTCTGACATCAAGCACATGTAACTCTCCCTCTAAAACGCATTTACATTGTAGTGTGTGTGTGTTAAATTGTGTACATACTGTATGTCTCACCACGTTTGCGTACTTGTCTGTGTTGTGTGCACCTGTTATGTGTTTGCATGTAAATATACCTACTATAACATTTGGTAATATGCAAGTATGCAGTGTTTTCCACTAGTGCCGGTTGCCGGCTATACAGCTGATTAGACTAATTTTCAGCCGGCTACTTTTTCCACTTAAATTAATTAGGCTACTTTTCAATTCACTAGTCAGAAAAAGTTTTGCAGAGCCCTCTCCCGCTAGAATGAACAATATGCGTCTAATAGCTCCTGAGTGGTGCAGCAGTCTAAGGCACTGCATCGTAGTGCAAGAGGTGTCACTACAGTCCCTGGGTCGAATCCAGGCTGTATCACATCCGGCCGTGATTGGGAGTCCCATAGGGCGGTGCACAATTGGCCCAGCGTCGTCCGGGTTTGGGCGGGGTAGGCCGTCATTGTAAATAAGAATTTGTTCTTAACTGACTTGCCTAGTTAAATAAAATTTAAAAAATGCGATCTATTGATAGGACAGGTGCCTGTCAGTCACAAAGTGAGCGATTACAGGGAAACACTACTGGTTTGACAGTCTGCTCTCACTTGGCACACACTGCTTTAATCAACTTTGTTCCCATCAACTTTGAACCAACATGGAATAGACGTTGAATTGATGTCTGTGCCCAGTATGCTGTCTGTCCCGCCTCCCGGTACCTGGTAACCTGTTGTGTGTGCTGTGGTTGCAGTCAAAATTCTTTACATGGAGGGAGAGAGCATGAATTTGCACATCCCATATAATTTAAGTGAATTTGTATGTCCCATATAATTTGGTAACGATGAGTCGAAATCCACTTAGGCTATTGTTTTCTGGCACATTCATTTATTTTGTTTTGCGTGCAGTGTCTGCCATCAACAATGGCCTGGGGACAGTAAAGACATGCTGGGCCTGTGAATCCATTAAAGAACTACACCATGTCTGGGACAGTAGAAATTCTGTTTGGGCCAGTAGATTTTGACCTACTGGCCCGACCGGCCAATTGATAAAAAAGTTAACATTGAACCCTGGCGTGTTTCATATGCAGCCATGGAGGGGTGGCACATATGCTCTTTACACTGCTTTGATTGACGAACAGCATGCTTGACTCATTTCTTCTAAAAGTTGTCGAACTGACTGAATAAAGTCGATCTCATCCTTGTGTAAGTCGCTCTGGATAAGAGCGTCTGCTAAATGACTTAAATGTAAATGTAATACAACGCAGTTATATGTCCATGGTATCGCATCAGGACAAGTGAACTAAGATGTCGTTTGTATTTTTGATATACAGTGCCTATAGAAAGTCTACACCCCTTTAATTTTTTAAAAACATTTTGCTGCCTTAAAATTAAATCTAAAATAGATTTTTTTTCTCTACAAATCTACACAACCTGAAAGAAAGTTATAGAACCCCGCCCCCCTGAAATATCAATAATTCTCCACCCCTCTGAGTTAACATTTGGTGAAAGCACCTTTGGCATCCAGTACAGCTGTGAATCATTTTTATTAAGATTCACATGCGCTTAATACAACATGTGTAGACTGAGACCACACCCCTCAGGAACACCCAACACCTCTTGGAAAGCCATTCTGGTGTGTATTTTACATAACAACTTGTGTAATTGTACCGAAGAAAAATAAAACCCTTCTGAGAGTTAGGTTTTCAGAACATTGTCCTCTAACATTTTACCTGGGCTTTGCTCCTTTCATATTTATTTTATCCTAACAAACTCCCCAGTCCCTGTCGGTGACAAGCATACTCAATAACATGATGCTTCCACCACAGCTGTTTTTTATCCAAAACTAACAATACACTGTATTAATATAGTTTCATTAATTTAAAAACAGTACCACAACAAATTCAATAAAGTATTCAATATTTTCGCTGTGAGTTTCGGATGGAATCAAGGCATTAGAATGTACCAAAGGATAGCAAAATACAACTTGTTCTGCAAAAATCAAATGGGCACATTTTTCTATTTGGCTGGCTACTCCATGTGCTTGTGGAAAACACTGAGTATGTGAATGGACATCAATGTAATGCCTCATTGCAATATTATATTTTTACTTCAGTGAACATCATACACAGGGTCCTAATAGTCCCAGATATCATCTAAAAGGTGAGTAAAATATTACGTTCCCTCATATCTCCAGTTCCCTATTTTCTCCAATGTCCCTCACTTCTTTTTAGTTGAAGATAGAGCTTCATACATTTCAAATCTACCAAGCCATACAAACCCATCAAGTCATAGGTTCTTAATTGACACATTTCATCAGCATACTTCAGTTCAGAATGTTGTCTAGCAGGTTTCAACATTCTGCATCATGCTATTATCGATTTTGTGCTTCATGAATGTTTCAAGTTTATCCATAATTCTAGTCTTAAAGAGTGTTATATGCCAGAAACAGGTCTATTGGTTTTGTAATGGTACAGTACAGGATATAAATGTATGTGTACATTATTACTTTATGTAAATTAGTGTGCAGTAGTTCGTGTTTATATGTACATCTTTCTCTGTTTCTTCAGGCACGCCCGACACCCCACCTAAACGGCCTTTTGTGGTATCCCGATGGCGGCAGTTTTGGTTCGCACCTGTCACTTCCTTTTTAGGCAACGTTCTGATGTACTTCCTGTTCCTTCTGCTGTTTGCCTACGTGCTATTGGTGGACTTTAAGCCGCCACCCCCGCGAGGCCCCGCTTTCGCCGAGTGTGTGTTGTACTTCTGGGTGTTCACCATCGTCTGTGAGGAGATCCGAGAGGTGGGAAGAGAAAGATGATTGAAGGAAGTGTTTCTCAATACTGGTCTTGGGAGACTCAAAGGGGAGCACGTTTTTGTTTTTGCCCTTGCAGCACTATCACACTTGTTTCAACAAATCAACTCATCATCAAGCCTATAGTTGAATCAGGTGTCTTAGTGCTAGGGCAAAAACTAAAATGTGCACCCCTTTCAGTCACCAGGACCAGGATTGGGTCCCTAGGACCAGGATATACTTCATTCATATTGCCCCTACATAAGAAAATAGCCTGCAGTTGGCGCCAAAGGCAAAACCCCTAACTTATGTAGTGTAATGTGTACAGTGTCTACATATGTAATGTTTATACATTATTAACTCTTTATGGCACTTTTAATTCTTGTAAGACTTCATTTAGCTAACTAACTATATCGATTAGCAATTAGCTATCTAAAGCTGAAGAACATACGCACATCCAGGTTACTTTCCGCAGGTGCTGGAGTTCTAGGCAAACTCATGAAAAACAGAAAGGAAAACGCTGTACACTGCTGCTCATGCTCCCAGGTGAAATGTATTAACAACGTTTCGACCCTTGGGTCTTCATCATGCATCCAAATCCCAGGTGGGGGTGGAAGGTCCTATATGTAGGGGCAGTGACATCACCTCTGGAAACAGGAGGTAAAAAAAAAAAAAAATGAATAACATAGTTTCACAATATTAATATTCAGTGTATCAAAATATATGATCATACACAGGGAATGTGATCAATATTTACAGTAATATACAGGCAATATTCAATTAGGATGAAAACCCCCACAATTT
Source organism: Oncorhynchus nerka (assembly GCF_034236695.1). Taxonomy (NCBI): domain Eukaryota; kingdom Metazoa; phylum Chordata; class Actinopteri; order Salmoniformes; family Salmonidae; genus Oncorhynchus; species Oncorhynchus nerka. The sequence continues at coordinate 11,159 of NW_027040341.1, forward strand.
AGACATATTGAAACAATAAAAATGGTTTTACCTATGTAAGACAGACCAAAAGGACATTTCAACATGTAAATAATATTGGTGGAAATGCAGGTAATCAGGCCCTTGATCTTAAATCTTTGTCCTGTGTGTGTGTGGGGGGGGGGGGGGGGGGTGTAAATGAGTTGCATTTGTACGTAAAGCTGCATTGAGCACATTGGCCACATTTGTAATTACCCTCCGGAGCCTTCTCCAAAAAAGTTTCCCTTTTCTCTGGTGGGTAATCAGATTTAACCACAATATCTCTCACATTTGGGGGTCTTTTAAAAACCATAAGTGGGAGATATTTAAAAATGGGTTTCCATTGTGGGTCAGTATAAATAATGTACCAGTGTTTCCTGATAATGTCCTTAAATGTCTTCCCCAATGGTGAGTATTGGGTAAAGCATGATGGGACATGGTCTGCTTTTTCTTTAAGGCTTTCCAACTGTGTTAAACCTTCGAAACGGACATTGGCATGTTTTCCCCAATTGTCTTTGTACCCCCTTTCGTTAAATCTTTGTGTGAGGTCCGTGGTCTGTTTCTGATAAGAAGCATCAGAGCTGCATATTCTTCTGATACAACTGAATTGACTTATAGGGAGACTTTTAAAAAGTGGATGTGGATGAAAGTTGTTACCTCTAAGGATGTGTATTTCTGTCCGTAGGTTTCCTATAGAGATCTGTAGAGGGAGGGTTTGTCCTTAATAACCATTACATCAAGAAAACTGATTTGTGATAGGTCATAGTTAAGGGTGAAGTGAAGGTGTTCATTCATAGAGTTTAGATAAGCATGGAAATCCAAAAGTTCTTCGTGGGTGCCTGTATAGATCATGAAAATGTCATCCAAAAATCTCAGAATTAGGAGAATATTGGAGAGAAAGGGTCAAGGTCTAGATTCAGCACCACCTGTTTTTCATACATTCCTAGACATAGGTTAGCATAATTAGGAGCCATAGTGCTCCCCATCGCTGTCCTTTTGCCAGGAGGAAAAAGTCTCCTCTGAAGAGAAAATAGTTGGAGGTTAGTGCCAGTTCAGCCAAGTCCACAGTACAATTGGTGCTGGTCAGAGCATTAGAGGGACGTTCATTGAGGTAGAACTTGAGGGCCTCCAGGCCGCCCTGTAGGGGATGTTAGTATATAGACTGGTAACATAAGTACACAGAATATAATTTTCAGGTATATGGTCCACAGATGTAAAAAAAAAAATATATATATATATATATATATAAAATCAATTGAGTCTCTAGTATACGTGGGGAGGGAGATCGCCCAGGGTTTCACAAAATGGTCTACAAAGGTAGAGATATTCTCTGTCGGAGATCTATTACTACTCACAATGGTCCTGCCTGGTATAGGTGGTGTCATGCGCTTGTGAATTTTGGGTAAAGTGTATATGACAGGTGTGGTTGGGCAGTCAACTTTCATAAACTCATATTTGATCTTTGTAATTTCTCCTTCATTCAAACATCTTGACAATTTATCATGAATCAGACATTTTAATTGATTAGTAGGGTCCTTTGGGAGTCTTTTGTCAAATTCATAATCACTAAGTTGTTTCAGAATTTCCTTTTCATAGTCTACTGCATTTAGTATCACAATTTGCACCTCCTTTGTCGGCAGGTTTTATAATGATACTGGAGTCATTTTTCAGTTCCAAAAGAGATTATTTCTCTGCTTTGGACAAATTTTGAAATACCTTGTATTCTTTTTTTTCTTATCCAGGAGATCTTTCTCAACTAGGCGGCAATATGTTTAATTAGAGGGATTTCTTTTAGGTGGTAAAAATGTGTTTTTCCTCTTAAAATGTGTATTTTCCCTTGTCATGTCCTCAGGGCAAGAGTCAGGTTCATTGTCTTTCAGGTTATCAATTGGAAAAACATGAGCTCTATTTCCTGTCTGGCTACTAATATCGTTCAATAGATTAACATTGGCAGGTGCATAGGGAGCAACCTCATTACCAAAAAACTCAGTCAATCTCAAACTGTAAAAAAAACAACTTGTGAAAGTCTATAACTGTTTCAAAGTCCTTGGCCTGTGATGTTGAGACAAATGATAGTCCCTTACCTAGGGCAGATGAACATGTATCAGACATAGACCTGTTGGACAGGTTTATTACGGTGTCTTGCTCCGTGTGTGGGGCGGGAATTTCGGGTGTTGCCGTCTTCGTACGTAGTCCATTTCTGCATTTCTTGTGGGGACGCAAGGTGGTCGTGATGATGGCCTATTCGATGACGTGGTCCATTGACCATAATGAGGAGTTTGACTTGAAACCGTTTTTATATGTCTAAATTGTGTTTAAAAAAAATCCAAATTGAATATTGTATGCATATTACTGTGAATATTGATCACATTCCCTGTGTATGATCATATATTTTGATACATTGAATGTTAATATTGTGAAACTGTTATACATTTTTTTACCTCCTTTTTCAGGAGGTGATGTCACTGAGTACTGCCCCTATATATAGGACCTTCCACCCCCACCTGGGATATAGATGCCTGATGAAGACCTAAAGGACGAAACTTTGTTAATTAATAAATATCACCTGGGATCATGCGCAGCAGTGTGCAGAGTTTTCCTTTCTGTTTTTCAATTAGCTATCTAAACTCACCCTGGATGACTGGAACTTACTTACAGTAGCATATGTTCTGACTGAAGGTAACAGTGTTTAATTGACCCATGTCTTCTCTTATCCCAGACGTTCTTAGTGGGCAGCATGATGTGGCGTCAGAGGATGAGGAAGTACATCCAGGACGTTTGGAACAAGTGTGACCTCACCGCCATCATACTCTTCATCATAGGCCTCACCTGCAGGTGGGCAACAAGATTTCACAGTAGCCTCTTATGTCATAACTGCATGGTCCAGAGATACAGTTGAAGTCGGAAGTTTACATACACTTAGGTTGGAGTCATTAAAACTAGTTTTTCAACCACCACAAATTCCAGTGGGTCAGAAGTGTACATACAGTAAGTTGACTGTGCCTTTAAACAGCTTGGAAAATTCCAGAGAATGATGTCATGGCTTTTGAAGCTTATGATAGGCTAATTGACATAATTTGGGTCTATTTGAGGTGTACTTGTGGTTGTATTTCAAGGCCTGCTTTCAAACTCTTGTGCCTCTTTGCTTGACATCATGGGAAAATCAAAATAAATCAGCCAGGACCTCAGAAATAAATTGTAGACCTCCACAAGTCTGGTTCATCCTTGGGAGCAATTTCCAAACGGCTGAAGGTACCACACTCATCTGTACAAACAATAGTACGCTAGAATAAACATCATGGGACAACGCAGCCGTCATACCGTCAGGAAGGAGATGGGTTCTGTCTCCTAGAGATGAACGTACTTTGGTGGTAAAAGTGCAAAGCAATCCCAGCAAAAACCTTGTGAAGATACTGGAGGAAACCGGTACAAAAGTATCTATATCCACAGTAAAACGAGTCCTTTATAGACATAACCTGAAAGACCGCTCAGCAAGGAAAAAGCCACTGCTCCAGAACCGCCATAAAAAATTCAGACTACGGTTTGCAACTGCACATGGGGACAAAGATCGTACTTTTTGGAGAAATTTCCACTGTTCTGATGAAACAAAAATAGAACTGTTTGGCCATAATGACCATCGCTATGTTTGGAGGAAAAAGAGGGAGGCTTGCAAGCCAAAGAACACCATCCCAACCGTGAAGCATGGGGGTGGTAGCATCATGTTGTGGGGGTGCTTTACTGCAGGAGGGACTGATGCGCTTCACAAAATAGATGGCTTCATGAGGATTTGAAAATTACGTGGATATATTGAAGAAACATCTCAAGACATCAGTTAAAGCTTGGTCGCAAATGGGTCTTCCAAACGAACAATGACCCCAAGCATACTTCCAAAGTTGTGGCAAAATGGCTTAAGGACAGCAAAATCAAGGTATTGGAGTGGCCATCACAAAGCCCTGACCTCAATCCTATAGAAAATGTGTGGGCAGAACTGAAAAAGCGTGTGCAAAGAGGCCTACAAACCTGACTCAGTTACACCAGCTCTGTCAGGAGGAATGGGACACAATTCCCCCAACTTATTGTGGGAAGCTTGTGGAAGCCTACCTAAAACATTTGACCCAATTTAAAGGCAATGCTACCAAATCCTAATTGAGTGTATGTAAACCTTTGTGATGAATGTGAATGTGATGAAATAAATAAAAGCTCTACTATTATTTCACATTCTTAAAATAAAGTGGTGATCCTAACTGACCTAAGACAGGGAATATTTACTAGGATTAAATGTCAGGAATTGTGAAAAACTGAGTTCAAATGTATTTGGCTAAGGTGTATGGAAACTTCCGACTTCAACTGTATAGGCCCTGTTTGAATACTTAAAAACTACACCCATCTTTCCTTGAGCAAATCGCTGATCTCATTGCAGTAAGTTTGGTAGAAGCAATGGGATGGACACCATATTTGAATTTATCATCTTATAGGTCAGGTTCCCTAAAGGAAATGGCAAAGGAACGATTCATGTTTAAGGTATACAAACATGGCCCATGTCTAACAACATCAACTGGGAGTTGTCAGTTTGTTGTCATCTGTCATGGTATCATTCTATGATCATCGGGGGAAAAAATACAAAGGGAGCCACACAATTATTCCTCTCTTATTCATAATGCACATAAACAGGCCTGTATTCACAAGTGTTGCTGATTATAGTATCAATTTTGCCTTTCAGACCATAATGATTAAGATTATATGGACAGAGTGGACCTGATCCTTAATCAGCACTCCTTACCCTAAAACAGGAACGTTTCTTCATATGGACATTGATGGACAATAGAGGGTTATTTTGTCCTTGGGACCAAATTATACTCCCACATGGTTCAGTATGCTATGAATGCTGAATTCCAAATCAAGCTAACACTCCCTAGACACTCCTGCAGATATTAGAGAAATGGTTAGGTTAAAGCAATATAATAATTGCTTCACCTTCTCCTTTGATAGGCTAAGTGGAATTTCCACCATATTGCTTACACCTATCCATTATTTTCTGCTCTACAGGAGTGCCTTGGTGTATTTGGAATTAAGCCCCACTCTTTTTGTTTTTTTGACAGGGTCATATTAATTTGTTCACACCATAGGAACACTTAACTTATTTGACAAGTTCAGATTGTTCAGGTCGGTTTCTTCCATTTGGTGCCTAATGAATACGACCCAGGGGTCAAACTGTTTTCTTATGTTAATAATGAGGTGGCAAGACCCGTTTCAGCCTTTGACTTAATTTCTTTATCAGCACTATCATGTGTGATTTACATGTAAGCATATGATGTATAATTAATATTATAGCAACGTATCAAAGATGCAGACAGTGTCGAAGTAACAGAAGTGTATTACTAGAACAGGGGACAGGCAAAACGACAGGTCAAGTGCAGGCAAAGGTCAGCATCCAGATCAGAGTCCAAAAGGTACAGAACGACAGGCAGTCTCAGGGTCAGGGCAGGCAGAAGTCAATAATCCAGTGTAATGTGACAAGGTACATAACGGCAGGCAGGCTCAGGGTCAGGCCAGGCAGAATGTTCAAAACCGGGAAAACTAGAAGACAGGAACTAGAAACAGACAGGATCCAGGGGGAAAACATTGGTAGGCTTAACAAACAAAACAAACTCGCAACAGACAAACAGAACACCTGTATAAATACACTGGGGATAATTGGGAAGATGGGCGACACATGGAGGTGGGTGGAGATGAGCACAAAGACACGTGAAACAGATCAGCGTGTGACAGTACCCCCCCTCTAGGGGCGCCACCTGGCGTCCTACCTGGGTGCATACCTGGTCATCAGCGATGAGGCCTGGGTGTCCCTAGCGGCTAACCAGCACCTCTCCTCCGGGCCATAACCCGCCCAGTCAACCAAGTACTGGAGTCCCCTGCCCAGAGGTCGAACCTTCAGGAGACACCTCACAGTGTACACCGGTTGTCCATCAATGTGACGGGGGAGAGGGGTGAGCCTGGAAACAGGAGACAAAGGGATGTGAGACATGGGTTTGATTCTAGACACATGAAAAGTGGGATATATACGGAGGGTACGGGGCAACAGAAGATGAACAGCAGAGGGGCAAATGAAATGATGGGGAAAGGGCAGATTTGTGGGACTCCACCTGGAGGGTGTGGTGGTTAATTTCTTTACTATCAAATGAGGAGAGACAAACTTATCACACAAGTCAGAGCTTTGCAATGGCTTGTCGACGAATCACAGTTTCTGATGATCCGTTGAGAGCGCCAAGACAAAAGTACAAAGGTCTTTTATAGCCAAGATACACCCCTTTCAACCTACATGACGAACAACAGATGTATAGAATGCGTCACAAGGTTAAGATGTGTATGAAAGATGCCTATAATACATAGCAGACATTGTATAGACCAGTGTCTGGCCCTCCGACTCCAAACTGGAACCATCTCTCCCTGGCACGGTATAGAACAGAAACATTAACTCATGCTCTGGAATGCACTTTAGGTTTTATCACCCAAAAAACATAATAAATCTCCTGTCAGTGTTATCTCCCAGAGGCCCATCCTCAGTAGAACACACACACAATAGTTAACAGAATACTCTATTCTGTTGAATAAAACAACCATTTGATGCAATAAAAGCATTATAACATAATCTTGCAATTTTGCCACCATAAGTGGCAGATACCAGGGGGACAGCCATACCTTTTGCCTGAGACGATACCGAGGAGCCAGCGTCCAGTGGCAGTCCGCTTGTCGATACCCGGAGGGGGTCTTGAGAAGGGCCGACTGGTTTCTCTACCAGGTACGACGACAAACATCATCTGGGCCGAAGGTATGCTCAGGGAAGAGCGGGGCCTGATAACCCAGGGAACACTCAAAGGGCGAGAGACCCATGGCAGAGCAAAGAAGGGTGTTGCGAGCGCATTCGACCCACACTAGTTGCTGGCTCCAGGTGGTGGGGATGGAGGAGACCAGGCCGCGAAGAGTTGTCTCCAGGTCTTGGTTGGCTCGCTCCGACTGTTCGTTGGACTGGGGGTGGAACCCGGAGGACAGGCTGGCTGACGACCCAATGAGTGTGTAGAACGCCTTCCAGAACCAGGAGGAGAGCGAAGGACCCCGGTCGGAGACCACGTCCACTGGAAGGCCATGGATCCGGAAGATGTGCTGCACCATGAGCTGGGACATCTCTTTGGCAAAGGGTAGCTTAGGGAGAGGAATGAAGTGGGCGGCTTTGGAAAACCGGTCCACTACTGTCAGAATGGTGGTGTTGCATCAGATGGGGGAGACCTGTGATGGCGTAGCAGTAAATACGTGTTTTGTTCGTCCTCTCGTGTACTTTTGTATTTTTTGTATATATATTTAAATTTTATTTTCAATCTCTTTTCGATTTTTAATTCGATTATACCTTCCGGTAACCTGCCTCACACAATGTGATACGGAATCGCTATTATTTTTAATTTTAGAACACATTCAAGAACCTCCAGAAGCTAACCAGCTAGTTAGCTACAAGCTATTTAGTCATTGTTAGCCACTGCTTGCGGCTTTTACCTTCTGCACAGATACCAGCCCTGTTTTTAGCCTGGATAATACTCGCCAATCTACCAGTATCGGACTGTCTCTCCACAACAACGCCGGATTCCTGCCGTAATCCCTGGACCACTACTTCTGATCCTCACAGCTAGCTTGCACCCAGTACCGAAGCTATCCCTGAGGCCCACCTCCCGGCCTACTCAGCTGCTCACCCGAACCCCACTCATACATGGCTAGAGCCCAATACTCCACCGGATCCTTGCTGTAAACTCTGGACCTTGGCACCGGATCACCGCTGCTACCGATTGGCTATAGTGGCTAACGCCACTGCCACGAAGCTAGCACCAGTTAGCCGTGAGCCAGGCACATCTCCCGGCTAGCAAACTAAATTCTACAATACCTCTTTTGCCATCTGGCATGGATTCTCTATCGAAACGGCGCCCCTCCGCACCACCACGACTGGTCTCCCGACGAATACTCCATCCGTTGTGTCTTCAACCGGCCTCCGTCGGAGCAGACGCGCCTACTAGCCCCGGGCTACTAACTTTAAACGCTGTGTCGCCCGCGTGCTAGGCTTCCCTGTTCCATCTACTGCTGCCCCCTGGACACTATGATCACTTGGCTACATAGCTGATGCCCGCTGGACTGTCCATTAATCACGGTACTCCATTCTGTTTATTTATTTTTTATCTGTCAGCCCCAGCCGCGAACTCAGGCTCTGTGTGTAGTTAATCCGACCCTCTCTGCCTAGTCATCGCCATTTTACCTGCTGCTATTGTGTTAGCTGATTAGCTGTTGTTGTCTCACCTGTTGTTTTAGCTAGCTCTCCCAATCAACACCTGCGATTACTTTATGCCTCGCTTTATGTCTCTCTCAAATATCAATATGCCTTGTATACTGTTGTTCAGGTTAGTTATCATTGTATTAGTTTACAATGGAGCTCCTAGTTCCACTCCTCATACCTCTGATACCTCCTTTGTCCCACCTCCCACACATGTGGTGACCTCACCCATTATAACCAGCATGTGCAGAGATACAACCTCTCTTATCATCACCCAGTGCCTGGGCTTACCTCCGCTGTACCCACACCCCACCATACCCCTGTCTGCACATTATGCCCTGAATATATTCTACCATGCCCAGAAATCTGCTCCTTTTATTCCTTGTCCCCAACACTAGGTGACCAGTTTTGATAGCCTTTAGTTTTGATAGCCTTTAGTCACACAAACCCTCATCCTACTCCTCCTCTCTTCCTCGGGTGATGTGAATGTAAACCCAGGCCCTGCAAGTCCCCAGGCACCCTCAACTGTTGACTTCTGTGATCAAAAAAGCCTTGGTTTCATGCATGTCAACATCAGAAGCCTCCTCCCTAAGTTTATTTTACTCACTGCTTTAGCACACTCTGCCAACCCTGATGTCCTTGCCGTGTCTGAATTCTGGCTTAGGAAGGCCACCAAAAATTTTGAGATTTCCATACCCAACTATAACATTTTCCGTCAAGAAAGAACTGCCAAAGGGGGAGGAGTTGCAATCTACTGCAGAGATAGCCTGCAAAGTAATGTCATACTTTCCAGGTCCATACCCAAACAGGTCGAACTTCTAATTAAAAAAATTCATCTCCCCAGAAAAAAGTCTCTCACTGTTGCCGCCTGCTACCGACATCCCTCAGCTCCTAGTTGTGCCCTGGACACCATCTGTGAATTGATCGCCCCCCATCTAGCTTCAGAGTTTGTTCTGTTAGGTGACCTAAACTGGGATATGCTTAACACCCCGGCAGTCTTACAATCTAAGCTAGATGCCCTTAATCTCACACAAATCATCAAGGAACCCACCAGGTACAACCCTAAATCCGTAAACATGGGCACCCTAATAGACATCATCCTGACCAATTTGCCCTCCAAATACACCTCCGCTGTCTTCAATCAGGATCTCAGCGATCACTGCCTCATTGCCTGTATGCGCTACGGCCCCGCGGTCAAACGACCACCCCTCATCACTGTCAAACGCTCCCTAAAACACTTCTGCGAGCAGGCCTTTCTAATCGACCGGGCCCGTGGATCCTGGAAGGATATTGACCTCATCCCGTCAGTTGAGGATGCCTGGTCATTCTTTAAAAGTAACTACCTCACCATCTTAGATAAGCATGCTCCGTTCAAAAAATGCAGAACTAAGAACAGATATAGCCCTTGGTTCACTCCAGACCTGACTGCCCTCAACCAGCACAAACATCCTGTGGCGGACTGCAATAGCATCGAATAGCCCCCGCGATATTCAACTGTTCAGGGAAGTCAGGAACCAATACACGCAGTCAGCCAGGAAAGCAAAGGCCAGCTTTTTCAAGCAGAAATTTGCAACCTGTAGCTCTAACTCCAAAAAGTTCTGGGACACTGTAAAGTCCATGAAGAACAAGAGCTCCTCCTCCCAGCTGCCCACTGCACTGAGGCTAGGTAACACGGTCACCACCTTTACCCAAATCCAGATAGCAGATTTTCTGAAAGAGCTCCAAAACCTGGACCCGTACAAATCAGCTGGGCTTGACAATCTGGACCCTCTATTTCTGAAACTATCCGCCGCCATTGTCGCAACCCCTATTACCAGCCTGTTCAACCTCTTTCGTATCATCTGAGATCCCCAAGGATTGGAAAGCTGCCGCGGTCATCCCCCTCTTCAAAGGGGGAGACACCCTGGACCCAAACTGTTACAGACCTATATCCATCCTGCCCTGCCTATCTAAGGTCTTCGAAAGCCAAGTTAACAAACAGATCACCGACCATCTTGTATCCCACCGTACCTTCTCCTCTGTGCAATCCGGTTTCTGAGCTGGTCACGGGTGCACCTCAGCCACGCTCAAGGTACTAAACGATATCATAATCGCCATTGATAAAAGACAGTACTGTGCAGCCGTCTTCATCGACCTGGCCAAGGCTTTCGACTCTGTCAATCACCATATTCTTATCGGCAGACGCAGTAGCCTCGGTTTTTCTAATGACTGCCTTGCCTGGTTCACCAACTACTTTGCAGACAGAGTTCAGTGTGTCAAATCGGAGGGCCTGTTGTCCGGTCCTCTGGCAGTCTCTATGGGGGTGCAACAGGGTTCAATTCTCAGGCCGACTCTATTCTCTGTATATATCAATGATGTTGCTCTTGCTGCGGGCGATTCCCTGATCCACCTCTACACAGACGACACCATTCTGTATACTTCTGGCCCTTCCTTGGACACTGTGCTATCTAACCTCCAAACGAGCTTCAATGCCATACAACACTCCTTCCGTGGCCTCCAACTGCTCTTAAACGCTAGTAAAACCAAATGCATGCTTTTCAACCGTTCGCTGCCTGCACCTGCACGCCTGACTAGCATCACCACCCTGGATGGTTCCGACCTAGAATATGTGGACATCTATAAGTACATAGGTGTCTGGCTAGACTGTAAACTCTCCTTCCAGACTCATATCAAACATCTCCAATCTAAAATCAAATCTAGAGTCGGCTTTCTATTTCGCTTTCTATTTCGCAACAAAGCCTCCACTCACGCCGCCAAACTTACCCATAGTAAAACTGACTATCCTACCGATCCTCGACTTCGGCGATGTCATCTGCAAAATAGCTTCCAATACTCTACTCAGCAAACTGGATGCAGTTTATCACAGTGCCATCCGTTTTGTTACTAAAGCACCTTATACCACCCACCACTGCGACCTGTATGCTCTAGTCCGGCTGGCCCTCGCTACATATTCGTCGCCAGTCCCACTGGCTCCAGGTCATCTACAAGTCCATGCTAGATAAAGCTCCGCCTTATCTCAGTTCACTGGTCACGATGGCAACACCCACCCATAGCACGCGCTCCAGCAGGTGTATCTCACTGATCATCCCTAAAGCCAACACCTCATTTGGCCGCCATTCCTTCCAGTTCTCTGCTGCCTGTGACTGGAACGAATTGCAAAAATCGCTGAAGTTGGAGACTTTTATCTCCCTCACCAACTTTAAACATCTGCTATCTGAGCAGCCAACCGATCGCTGCAGCTGTACATAGTCCATCAGTAAATAGCCCACCCAATTTACCTACCCCATCCCCATACTGTTTTTATTTATTTGCTTTTCTGCTCTTTTGCACACCAGTATCTCTACCTGCACATGACCATCTGATCATTTATCACTCCAGTGTTAATCTGCTAAACTGTAATGATTCACTCCTAATTATTCACTCCACGCCTATTTATTGCCTACCTCCTCATGCCTTTTACACACAATGTATATAGACTCTTTTTTTTCTACTGTGTTATTGACTTGTTTATTGTTTACTCCATGTGTAACTCTGTGTTGTTGTCTTTTCACACTGATATGCTTTATCTTGGCCAGGTCGCAGTTGTAAATGAGAACTTGTTCTCAACTAGCCTACCTGGTTAAATGAAGGTGAAATATATATATATATATTTAATGTCCAGGGATATGTGAGACCAGGGATGCTGAGGGACAGTCATAGGTTGAAGGAGACCAGCCGGAGCTTTTTGAGGAGTCTTGTTCTGAGCACAGATCGTGCATATCAGGAACCATGGTAGGCCACCAAAAGCGTTGTCGCACAAAGGCCAGGGTCCAATGGGCACCCAGGTGGCAGGCAAGCCTGTAGGAGGGGGCCCACTCCAGGACAAAGTAGTGGACCGCGTCAGGAACAAACATCTGTTTATCTGGGCCCCACCGGGGTTCGGATGTCAAGCGCATCCGGCTTGACAAGCGCATCCGGCTTGACATTCTTGGATCCCGGGAGATAGGAGAGGGAGATGTTGAACCGGGTGAAAATCAGGTCCCACGTAGCTTCCCTGGAATTAATATGCTTGGCGGTGTGGAGATATTCCAGGTTCTTGTGGACGGTCCACACAACGAACGGGTGTTCTGCCCCCTCCAGCCAGTGCCTCCACTCCTTCAATGCCGTCTTCACTGCGAGAAGCTCACGATTTCCCACATCGTAGCTCCTCTCCGTGGCGTTGAGGTGATGGGAGAAGGCGGTCAGGTTGAACCAAGATAGGAGCTGTGATGAAACGGTGTTTGAGATCCCGGAATGCCCGGGCAGCAGCTGGGGACCACTTGAAAGGAACCTTGGGAGAGGTGAGTGCAGAGAAGGGAGAGCTGGATAATGCGGCGATAAAAGTTGGCAAATCCCAGGAAACGTTGCAGCTGCACCCTGGACGTGGGCTGGGGCCAATCCACCACCGCTCTCACCTTCCTGGGATCCATCTGTCCACTCCCTGCAGCGATGCAGGAAGTGGATGGTGGAGCGATGGAATTCGCACTTCTCTGCTTTCACAAAAAGAACGTGTAGAGCACGTGTTCTTGGGCTGAGCGGGAGAAGACGAGGATGTCGTCGAGGTAGACGAAGACGAACCCGGTTCAACATGTCGCGGAGAACATCATTAACCAGAGCCTGGAACACAGTTGGGGCGTTGGTAACGCCAAATGGCATGAACAGATACTCGTAGTGACCGCTGACCATGTTGAAGGAAGTCTTCCACTCGTGCCCATCCCGTATCCGCATCAAGTGCTAAGCTTTCCAAAAGGTCCAGCTTGGAGAACACAGTGGCCCCCTGGAGCGGCTCGAAGGCCGAGAAGATGAGTGGAAGAATGTAGCGGTTCTTCACAGTGATATCATTGAGGCCCCGGTAGTCGTTGCATGGGCTCAGGGTTTTGTCCACCTTCTCCACACATACGAACCCTGCGCAGGCGAGGGAGGCAGAAGGATGGATGAACCCTGCAGCTAGGGAGTCCTCAATGTAGGTCTCCATAGCTTTGGGCTCCGGACCCGACAGAGAGTACAGTTGTCCCCGGGGCGGAGTGGTGTCTGCGAGAAGGTCAATCCCACAGTCATAGGGTCAGTGTGGTGGAAGCGAAATGGCCCGTGCCTTACTGAACACTGGAGGTCTATAGAGGATGCCCTTCCAGCGCTCTAACGTCCATGGGAATGGAGAGGGGCTGAGTGGTTTATGGATAACAGGGTAGCGTCCATAAAGCTCTCATCGGCCCCAGAGTCTATGAGTACCAAGAGAGATTTTGATTGATTACCACACAGCAAAATGGCATGAAAAGGGGTGTGAGTAAGGGGAGAGGAAATGTTCTCCGTATGGCCCACCAGAGTACTTGCTCCTACCGGTGAGCCTAGTCTTTTAGTGGACAGGTAGAGACGAAAGGACCAGTAGTCCCGCAATACAGGCAACTCTTAGTGTGAAGCCTGTATATAGCCATTCGTCTGGAGACAGCCTAGCTCTGCCAAGTTGAATCAGCAGACTTCGGAGACTCTCGGTGGAGCTCGGGTGGCCTCGGGTTCTCTCGGCAACGGAGCCGTCGGGGACTTCTAGGATGCCTCGGAGGCGAGGTATAATCCTTGGGCGGGTGAGTGAAATCAAATCTCCTCTCCTTCCTTCGTTCCCATAGTCGCCCATCAAGCTGAATGGTCAAGGCGATGAGCGAGTCGAGATCCGTCGGTAGTTTCCGGGCTGCAAGCTCGTCCTTTACTTCCTCCGAAACTCCATGCAGGAACATGTCAAGCAGCGCTTCCAGGTTCCAGGCACTCTCAGCTGGTAACGTGCAGAAATCCACCGCAAAGTCTGTCACACTGCGGGAGTCTTGCCGAAGCTGGAGTAACTTCCCTGCAGCCTATCTCCCGGGCAATGGAGCATCGAAAACTTTCCTTACCTCCGCCATAAACTCCTCCAGACTGAAGCATTCGGCCGACTGTTGTTTCCATACTGCCATTGCCCAGGTGAGAGCCCTCCCGGACATTAGCATGATGAGGTACGCTATCTTAGAGCAGTCAGAGAGGAAGGAGTTGGGCTGCAGCTCGATAATGAGGGAATAATGAGCGAGAAATGCCGACAGGTGCCCGACGAATTGGTCCAGGGTTGGTAAGCGTGGTTCCTGGGAAACCGGGGTGGCCGGGGAGGCGGTACTGCTATCTCCCGGGTTACTGAGGGACTGGGAGGTTGCCGTTGTGGTAGGCTGCCTAACAAACAACCCGCAGAATTGCTCCAGAAATGTGTTCAACGCTCAGTCATAGCGTTCGGCTAAGGTCTGGAACCCTTCCATCAGACCAAGAAGCAACTGCTCGTGGCTCCTTGGGAGGAGATTGTGATGCAAAGCTGGTCCAAGTCTGCTGGGTCAGTCATAGCCAGTTTGTACTATCAAGTTTTAGGGAAGACCCAGATGCAGAAAGTGTCAAAGTAACAAAAGTTTATTACTAGAACAGGGGCAGGCAAAACTACAGGTTAAGGGAAGGCAGATGTCGGTAATCCAGATCAGAGTCCAAAAGGTAGAAACAGACGGGCGCAAGGGAAAAACGCTGGTAGGCTTGAAGAACAAAATGAACTGGCAACAGTAAAACGGAGAACACAGTTATAATTACACTGGAGATAATGGGGAAGATGGGTGACACCTTGAGGGGAGTGGAGACAAGCCCAACGACAGGTGAAACAGATCAGGGTGTGACAGTAATGGGTCTTTTTATAAACTATGGTACCAGTGAAGATTTCCCA
Source organism: Oncorhynchus nerka (assembly GCF_034236695.1). Lineage (NCBI taxonomy): Eukaryota > Metazoa > Chordata > Actinopteri > Salmoniformes > Salmonidae > Oncorhynchus > Oncorhynchus nerka. The sequence continues at coordinate 26,200 of NW_027040341.1, forward strand.
CACTGGACAACTTGTTACAGCTGTCATCGATAATAATACGATTTTTTTATGGCAGTGTAAGTTGTCGTTATATCATATATTAGGCATTAATTATTTAAAAAATACATTGTACTTAACCCTGTAAGAATCCTGGATCTATCTGTCAGACAGTTTTTTTGTATAAGAGATCTCAGAAATGCAGTGTAACTACGTAACATTTTGTGTCTCCTTATGTTACGGGGTGAAAACAGTTTTAATGGGCAAGTCCATAATAATAAATGTGATTGCAAAATCGAATGCTTCTAACAGAAAGAGTCAACAAACCTTGATACTGAAAACCTAAATAGATACTGTCATTATCATGGTTCTTCAATAATTATGAATAATCCATGTTGGATCCAGCTAATATATTACATTTGGTATGGTTACATAAGACAGCTTGGTCAACCTGGTCTCAGAGCATTTCATATGATTCTGTATGTAAATCCGAGACACTCCGTTTAGTATGATATGTTACATTTCATATAGTATGTATTCATTTGTGGATCTCCACCCTTTTCGTATGTTATATTAAGAATTCCAATTCGTTATGAATTAGCAAAACGTACAATATGTTACGAATTTGCCAAACATAAAATATGATATGATTTTGCAGAGCATATGGTATGTTACGAATTCTAGCTAGCTGGCTAAGGTTAGCTAGGATAAGGGTTAGAGTTAAGGTTAGAATTGAGATTAAAGAGTTAAGGTTAGGGGAAGGGTTAGTTAAAACACTTAAAGTTAGGGTTAGCTAACATGCTAAGTAGTTGCAGAGTAGCTAAAAAGTCATAATAAGTTAAATGCTAAAGTTATCTGCGTTGAGATTCAAACTTGCATCCTTTTGGGTTTGTGTTACACACCCACCCATCTACCCCAACCAACCACCCTACAAGTAACCATCTGTCCAGCCTGGTCTCATAGACTAGACATAACATAGTAAACGTTATTACATAAGACAGTTACTGAAACAACTTCTTATAGGGCTGCAATCCCGTTAACGGGATGATATGACAACAGCCAGTGAAAGTGCAGGGTGCCAAATTCAAAACAACAGAAATCTCATAATTAACATTCCTCAAACATACATGTATCTTATAACGTTTTAAAGGTAATCTTGTTATTAATCCCACCACAATGTCCGATTTCAAATAGGCTTCACAGCGAAAGCACCACAAACGATTATGTTAGGTCACCACCAAGCCAAAGAAAAACTCAGCCATTTTTCCAGCCAAAGAGAGGAGTCACAAAAAGCAAAAATAGAGATAAAATAAATCACTAACCTTTGACCTTCATCAGATGACACTCATAGGACTTCATTTTACACAATACATGTATGTTTTGTTCATATTTATATAAAAAGATCTGAGTTTACATTGGCGCTCACTAGTTCCAAAACATCATAGCCACATCGATTCAACAGAAATACTCATCATAAATGTAGATGATAATACAAGTTATACACATGGAATTATATATATACCTCTCCTTAATGCAACCACTGTGTCAGATTTCAAAAAAACTTTACGGAAAAAGCAAACCATGCAATAATCTGAGACGGCGCTCAGAAAATAAATAAAATTTTCCGCCATGTTGGAGTCAACAGAAACCAGAAATCACATTATAAATATTCCCTTACCTTTTGATGATCTTCATCAGAATGCACTCCTAGGAATCCTAGTTCCACAATAAATGCTTGATTTGTTAGATAATGTCCATTATTTATGTCCAAGTAGCTATTTTTGTTAGCGCGTTAGGTACAGATATTCAAACGCTCGTGCAGGTCCCGCATAACTTCAGACAAAAACTTTTAAAAGTTATATTACAGGTCGAAGAAACATTTCAAACTAAGTATAGAATCAATCTTTAGGGTGTTGTTATCATAAATCTTCAAGAATTCCTTTGTGTCTAGAGAAGCAATGGAACGCAGGTCGATATCATTTGGAATGCTCGTGACCAGGAAAATGGCTCTCTGCCAGTAACCTGACTCGTTCAGCTCTTATTCAGGCCCACAACACAGTAGAAGCCTCATCCAAGTTTCTAACGACTGTTGACATCTAGTGGAAGCCCTAGGAAGTACAACTTCATCCATATCCCACTGTGAATTCAATAGGGCCTTTCTTCTCAGGTTTTTGCCTGCCATAGGAGTTCTGTTATACTCACAGACATAATTCAAACAGTTTTAGAAACTTCAGAGTGTTTTCAATCCAATACTAATAATAATATGCATATATTAGCAACTGAGACTGAGGAGCAGGCCATTTACTCTGGGCACCTCTGGGCAAATACTGCCCCTGCAGCCATAAGAAGTTAAGGCAAAAAGGGAAGTAAGGTGGATGGGTAGGCGTATAACGTGAACGTCTAGCAAACCAAAGGTTGCAAATTCAAATCTCCTCACGGACAACTTTGCAAATACTTACTACCTTTTGGCTACTTTGCAACTACTTAGCATGTTAGCTAATATTCGTCGCCAGACCCACTGGCTCCAGGTCATCTACAAGTCCATGCTAGGTAAAGCTCCGCCTTATCTCAGTTCACTGGTCACGATGGCAACACCCATCCGTAGCACACGCTCCAGCAGGTGTATCTCACTGATCATCCCTAAAGCCAACACCTCATTTGGCCGCCTTTCGTTCCAGTACTCTGCTGCCTGTGACTGGAACGAACTGCAAAAATCGCTGAAGTTGGAGACGTTTATCTCCCTCACCAACTTCAAACATCAGCTATCCGAGCAGCTAACCGATCGCTGCAGCTGTACATAGTCTATTGGTAAATAGCCCACCCATTTTCACCTACCTCATTTCCATACTGTTTTTATACTGTTTTTTTATTTATTTATTTACTTTTCTGCTCTTTTGCACACCAATATCTCTACCTGTACATGACCATCTGATCATTTATCACCCCAGTGTTAATCTGCAAAATTGTATTATTCGCCTACCTCCTCATGCCTTTTGCACACATTGTATATAGACTGCCCATTTTTTTTCTACTGTGTTATTGACTTGTTAATTGTTTATTCCATGTGTAACTCTGTGTTGTCTGTTCACACTGCTATGCCTTATCTTGGCCAGGTCGCAGTTGCAAATGAGAATTTGTTCTCAACTAGCCTACCTGGTTAAATAAAGGTGAAATAAAAAAATAAAAATTTAAAAACCCTTCCCCAAACCCTAACCCTTTAACCTCTTAAACTTAACCCTGACCTTAATCCTAACGCCTAGCGTAGCTAACCTTAGCTAACTAGCTAGATTTCGCAACACATAATACACTAGGCAAATTCGTAACATATTGAACTTTTAGCCAATTTGTTACATATAATATGAATTGTAATTCGTAAGATATACGAAATGGGTGATGAACCTCCACAAATTAATACATACCATACTAAACGTATCATATACTATTGTAAATGGAGTGTCCGGTTTATGTACAGAATAATACGGAATGCTCTCATTTTCACACATCATCTGATCCAGCAAATAATTTTCTAAATGACAGTCAAGTGAAGAACAGATGTTGTGATAGAGCATGCAATGCAACACCCCGAGTGCTGGAAAAGGGAATATTTTGGTGTCTCATTTGTTGGATCTAATATCCCTAGTGAATTGATGTTGGTCATCTGTTGTTGTCTACTTGATTTACAGCAAGGTCTCATTAAGATTTAACAGAGAAAGAAAGCATCAAGGTATTGTGGTCATGTTTTCATATGTTTTTGTGCCTCGGCTTGGACACCAAGTCTAGTGTACACAATTGTGTAGATAGAATATTGCGCAACACCCAATGCTATTCCTACAAATGATTTTGGATGTAATTACAACAAATTTCATAGCCTAGTGGCCTTATTCACAGTATCATCTGGTAATGAAATAACATGACACATTTAAACAATACAAGGGGCATGCAATTTTAAACAATACAAGGTGCTTGAAGTTGCCAACTTGAAATTGGAGCTTAGAAATGCAAGTACTGGAATAGGCCTACCTGCGTGAAAAGACTGTGTAATTATTGTAGGCAGTTTATAAATTCTGCTGCTCCCTTATAATTATCTGTGATTTGGCCACTTTCATTTGATTCCCGCCGCTTCAATTGAAGGGTGTCATGCTACTCTGTTGCTTAAAACCACATGCTGTTATTATGAGGTCGACAACATCTAATGTTGGCTTCAACTTTGCTTTCCAATACAAATCCTTCCGCTGAAAAAAGTAACCTGGTCTTTCTTCACTTTATCATTATATAAACAGTGAAGGTGAGATTCAAATGGTGCGATTTAATGCTACCGATATTCATGGCTTTATTATGTATGCCTGCGCCTGTCACATAGGCTACAGAAAAATCGTCATGCATGCAGCTATTTAGTCAGGCAATGTCCACATTATTCTTACATATTTTAGAATGTAATAATAAATCAATACATTGGCAAGCCCCTCCCCCAAAAAAACAAAGATTCTTAGTGGAAATGGCCAACTTCTTTTTCTTAACACTTTTTGCCTGCTTTTTTGGGGGAGGGGTTCTATTTTAGGCCCTATATGTACAAGTATATAAATTATACAAATGTATAACATTGAGATTATTGAAAATTACAATTAAGTGCTTGAAAAAGTTCCTGAAAGTCTTTGATTTTGACTTTTGACTTGACTTATGAACCCTGCTTTAACGGATGTATAGTCCTAGGCCTATGCTGTTGTATAGGTGGAGTTATGGGTCAATTTGCATATATTCACTTTTATTCCTCTAAGTACACATGTGGAACTGCATGAAAATCCTTTTTAATTTTTCAAATTATTCAGAAATGTTGATCCCAATGTCACACATTGGCCCCATTATTTATAGAAAGACCCTAATATACTTACATTTGCTCTACTGTGTGTGCGTTTGTGTGCATGTGCATACTTAACATATATGTTTGTTTGTGTGTGTCACTGTCTGTCTTTATGTGTGTATTTGTGTGTATGTGTGTGCATGTGTGGGTCAGAATGTTCCAGTGGTCCTATGAGTTTGGCCGAGCAGTTCTGTGTGTGGACTACATGGTCTTCACACTTCATCTCATCCACATCTTCGCCATTCACAAACAACTGGGGCCAAAGATCATCATCGTCGGCAAGATGGTGAGACTTACTGAAGCAACAAAATGAGACATGACCAAGGCTGGGTTGTGTTTAGTTATTTGAAAAAAACGCTTTGGAATGGAAAGGTAACGTGTTCAATTAGTGGTTTGAGGTGTGAAGATAAGCACATCCATAAAATCCGATCTCAGGTGTTTGATCCGAGAGGATAACATGCACCAAAAAATATAAATCTGCACACTGGTATGATGCTCCCTAAGTGTTTACTGGTCTTAGCAAAGACCCTTGTTGGGTAGAAACGTTGCCCTTTTCTCAGTTAACACTGTGGGACAATAATACCAACGTGTCCAGTAGGAACACAGATTTAGATTTTCCGTCGCAAAACGTTTACCTACTGCGTGCCCTTCTGAACATCTATTAACCTAACCAGGAAATCTCTGGACCCTATAATGTATGACAATGATGAATCAGTTGTAAAAGGTTTTATAAGGGCTATGATGGGACCAGTTTTTCCTAATCAGGTCACATTGTTTTAAAAAAAAAAAAACAGAAAAAAACTTCTGGTCCTGGGGGCGGAAAAAACCTTGTCAAACTGCAGCAACCTTATACTTGTTTATATTAATTATATTTAGACTAGATTCGGAGGGGGATTTCCTCTACCCAGACACAGACAACTGATAGACAATAGAACTCACAGGGCTGCGCTTGCTTTATGCATGTTTGCAACTGTAGACCTTATAAAAAATTGCCATCACTATTATGTTGATAGAGTAATTACAGTTAATCATTTTGGATTGAAAATGTATAGGCAGCCTAATATGCACCAAATTTGATAAAATTCACTTTTTCTGCTGAAAAAAATGGTCTATAACATTACCAATTAGTTACCCTGACCAAATGGACAGTGCACATAGACCGTATGCAGCTGTTCTTATTAGGAGGCTACAGTTGATCAGACTGAAAAATTCTTGTTTTCATCCCATACAGCATGTCAGATCTCTAATGTTTAGGTGTAGCCAAGGCTGCTGCAACATTTACAGTTGAAGTCGGGAGTTTACATACACTTACAGTGAGGGGGAAAAGTATTTGATCCCCTGCTGATGTTGTACATTTGCCCACTGACCAAGAAATGATCAGTCTATAATTTTAATGGTAGGTTTATTTGAACAGTGAGAGACAGAATAACAACAAAAATGTCAAACAAAATGCACGTGAAAAATGTTACAAATTGATTTGCATTTTAATGAGGGAAATAAGTATTTGACCCCTCTGCAAAACACTTATTGGCAATCACAGAGGTCAGATGTTTCTTGAAGTCGGCCACCAGGTTTGCACACATCTCAGGAGGGATTTTGTCCCACTCGTCTTTGCAGATCTTCTCCAAGTCATTAAGGTTTCGAGGCTGACGTTTGGCAACTTGAACCTTCAGCTCCCTCCACAGATTTTCTATGGAAATAAGGTCTGGAGACTGGCTAGGCGACTCCAGGACCTTAATGTGCTTCTTCTTGAGCCACTCCTTTATTGCCTTGGCTGTGTGTTTTGGGTCATTGTCATGCTGGAATACTGTTACGAATCCCTTCTGGCCCGACAGTCTAGGGGGATGGTAACGAGACCCGTAACATAACTCATGCAATTTATAATAGTGACAAAGTACACGTGAGAACGAAATAACCACAGACAACTAAATTACCGTCAAACACATGGTTTATTAGAAAACACACAGTAATGGGGGGGGGGGGGGGGGGGGCAGGAAAAGGGGCTGAGCTGGACCCAAGGAAAGAAACAATAAGCATACAAACACCCCTAAGCTAGACTAGCCTATTTCAACAACAGCTAACTAACTAACCAAAAATACAGTGGGTGGTCCGCCCAGTTCTAACTAGTGTTTTTAACAAAGTTTACCTACCGGTAGTGTATGCCCATGGGCGACTTGTCTTGCTCAAACAAAAGATAGGTCAATACATAAAGAGCGATAGCGAGACATAGTAGGAGAGGGTGAACCAGAGCGATCTACAGACAAACAACTGACAGGGTTTTTAAACCAAGGGAAAGGAACTGTGATTGGGTAGGAAACAGGAGGAGGTGTGTCTTCTGATTGATGATTGATTGGAGAGTGATGATTTTCACCTGTGAGGGGAGAAGGAGAGAAAAGAACACAGGATACACACACCCACACAGGATACCTGTATCCGTAACAAATACCCATCCACGACCCATTTTCAATGCCCTGGCTGAGGGAAGGAGGTTCTTACCCAAGATTTGACGGTACATGGCCCCGTCCATCTTCCCTTTGATGCGGTGAAGTTGTCCTGTTCCCTTAGCAGAAAAACACCCCCAAAGCATAATGTTTCCACCTCCATGTTTGATGGTGGGGATGATGTTCTTGGGGTCATAGGCAGCATTCCTCCTCCTCCAAACACGGCGAGTTGAGTTGATGCCAAAGAGCTCCATTTTGGTCTCATCTGACCACAACACTTTCACCCAGCTGTCCTCTGAATCATTCAGATGTTCATTGGCAAACTTTAGACGGGCATGTATATGTGCTTTCTTGAGCAGAGGGAGCAGAGCAGGATTTCAGTCCTTCACGGCGTAGTGTGTTACCAATTGTTTTCTTGGTCACTATGGTCCTAGCTGCTTTGAGATCATTGACAAGATCAAAGTTGTGTCAGTGTACCCAGAGGACAGAAGCTAGCTGTCCTGCGGCTATACCATGGTGCTACCCCAGAGAGTGCTATTGAAGTTGTTTTAATCAATTATTTGGTGAAGTGATTATATTTAGTATAGTTTTATCTTAAAATTTCACTGAGGAGGATGGTCCTCCCCTTCCTCCTCTGAGGAGCCTCCACTGTAATCCATGTTAAATGTTGTGCTCTCCTATAGATGAAGGATATCTTCTTCTTCCTCTTCTTCCTTGGTGTGTGGCTTATGGCATATGGGGTGGCCAATCAAGCACTGCTGTACTCCTATGACCCTCGCCCCGCCTGGATCTTCCGGCGCGTGTTCTACAGGCCGTACCTGCACATATTTGGACAGGTCCCAGTGGAGGAAATAGATGGTATTGTGTGTGTGTGTGTGTGTGTGTGTGTGTGTGTGTGTGTGTGTGTTTGTAAGACCCGTACAAATTATGTGATGCTTTCCAACTCAAAGCTGCCAAACTTAACTTTTTGACAAGATCAGTGTGGAAAAGTCTACAAACCTCTGTTACTCATGTCCTCCATATTGTGTTTGTCTGTCTGTAGTGAGGAAGGAGTGGGACACTGAGTGCACTGACAATGTGACGCTGATCGAGGGAGGCGCGGAGCCCTGCAGGAGCCATTATGCTAACTGGCTAGTGATTGTCTTACTGGTCATCTACCTACTGGTCACCAACATCCTGCTCATCAACCTACTCATCGCCATGTTCAGGTAAAGTATGGACACTCTCTTTTCCTCCTTTCTCTATCTTTCTTCTCTCCTTTATTTCTCCCTCCCTCTCACCTCCCTGAATCTTCAGTCTCCTATAAATCTATTCTGTCAATATAATTTTTACTGAAATTTTTACTATAATTTTCAGCTAAATAGAATGCCTCGTCTTTTGTTAATTGTGTACCACATTATGTTAATTATGAATCCTTTCTCTTCATCCCCTCTTCACACAGTTACACATTCTCCAAGGTGCAGGGCCAAAGCGACACCTACTGGAAGTTCCAGCGCTACAACCTGATTGTGGAGTACCACTCCCGGCCCTCCCTTGCTCCCCCCTTCATTATCCTCTCCCACGTTCACCTATTTATCAAGAGATACATCCGCAAGGTACCCTCGGTCAAGATCCTCCATTTTGGTGAGAATTTAACCCAGGTATTCATTGTAAAGGTATTTTTTATATCCTTACAAACTCTATTGCTTAAAGGGGCAATTAGCAATTGCTACATCCATTTTTGGACTTAAACATTTATGATATGATACATTGATTCTTGAAGAAGATAACTTATAAATGCCCCATGAGCTTAGTAACAGTCGTAACCCATCAGAACAAAAAATATGTTTGTTTTACGCCAATGTTTATGAACAACGTTTGAGCCAGGAGAGATTGACATGCATATTATTAATGTTAGCTCTCTGTAGACATCCAAGGGCCAGCCGTGCTGCCCCGTTCTGAGCCAATTGCAATTTTCCTAAGTCCTTTTTTGTGGCACTTGACCACACGACTGAACAGTAATTCAGGTGTGACAAAACTAGGGCCTGTAAGGACCTGTCTTGTTTTTAGTGCTGTTAAGAAGGTAGAGTAGCACTTTATTATGGACAGACTTCTCCCCATCTTACCTACTGTTGTATCAATATGTTTTGACCATAACAGTTTCCAATCCAGGGTTATTCCAAGCAGTTTAGTCACCTCAACTTGCTCAATTTACACATTATTCATTATGAGATGTAGTTAGGGTTTAGTGAATGATTTGTCCCAAAAACAAAGCTTTAAGTTTTGGAAATATTTAGGACGAACTTATTCCTTGCTACTGCAGCTCTTTGTTAATTGTTGCAGTCATTTCAGTTGCTGTAGTAGCTGACGTGTATAGTGTTGAGTCATCCGCATACATAGCCACACTGGCTTTACCCAAAGCCAGATTTTAAAAAGTAAACCCTGGGGAATTCCTGCTTCTACCTGGATTATGTTTGAGAGGCTTCCATTAAAGAACACCCTCTTTGTTCTGTTAGACAAATAACTCTTTATCCACAGTATAGCAGGGGGTTTAAAGCCATAACACATACGTTTTTCCGGCAGCATTATGTCAAAAGCCGCACTGAAATCTAACAAAACAGCCCCCACAATCTTTTTATCATCAATTTCGCTCAGCCAATAATCAGTCATTTTTGTAAGTGCTGTGCTTGTTGAATGTCATTCCCTATACGTGTGCTGAAAGTCTGTTTACTCTAAAATAGCATTGTTTCTGGTCAAATACCATTTTTCCCAAAAGTTTACTACGGGTTGGTAACAGGCTGATTGGTCGGTATGACTTTTGCTTTCCTCTAGGCCTGGGGGCACACAACTTCTAGTAGGCTTAAATTGAAAATATTGCAAAGAGGAGTGGCAATATTGTCCGATATTATCCTCAGTAATTTTCCATCCAACTTGTCAGACCCCGGTGGCTTGTCATTGTTGATAGACAACAATATTTTTTCACCTCTGCTTGTCTTTCATAATTTGGTCAGATATACTTGGATGTGTAGTATCAGCGTTTGTTGCTGGCATGTCATGCCTAAGTTTGCTAATCTTTCTGAAGAAAAAAAATATTCAAAGTAGTTGGCAATATCAGTCTGTTTTGTGATGAATTCTGATTCAATGAATGGTGGAGCTGAGTTTGCCTTTTTTTCCAAAATTGAATTTAAGGTGCTCCAAAGATTTTTACAATCATTCATTGAACCTTTGTTTCATAGTATAGTTTCTTCTTCATTTTATTCAGTTTGGTCATATGATTTCTTAATTTGCAGTACATTCACCAATCAGTTGGGCAGCCAGACTTTTTTTTTCTTCAAACATAAAATGTTTCAATTCCTCATCAATCCACAGGGATTTAACAGTTTTTACAGTACTTTTCTTAATGGGTGCATGCTTAATAGTAACTGGAATAAGCAATTTCATAAATGTGTCAAGTGCAGCATCTGTTTGCTCCTCATTACACACCACGGACCAGCAAATATTCTTTACATCAACAGCATGCGGCAGGGTAGCCTAGTGGTTAGAGTGTTGGACTACTAACCAAAAAGTTGCAAGTTCAAATCTCCGAGCTGACAAGGTACAAATCGGTCGTTCTGCCCCTGAGCAGGCAGTTAACCCACTGTTCCTAGGCCGTCATTGAAAATAGGAATTTGTTCTTAACTGACTTGCCTAGTTAAATAAAGGTAAAAAAAACACATAGGAATCACTAGAAAATGTATTGTATGACCTCTTATACACTATATTAGGCCGTCTTTGGAACTTTGGTTTTCCTAGATATGGTTACTATACTGTGACCACTACATCTGATGGATCTGAATACTCCTTGCAAGCTTATTTCTGCAACATTAGTAAAGTTGTGATCAATACATGTTTACATTTACATTTAAGTCATTTAGCAGACGCTCTTATCCAGAGCGACTTACAAATTGGTGCGTTCACCTTAAGACATCCAGTGGAACAGCCACTTTACAATAGTGCATCTAAATCTTTTAAGGGGGGTGAGAAGGATTACTTTATCCTATCCTAGGTATTCCTGAAAGAGGTGGGGTTTCAGGTGTCTCCGGAAGGTGGTGATTGACTCCGCTGTCCTGGCGTCGTGAGGGAGTTTGTTCCACCATTGGGGGGCCAGAGCAGCGAACAGTTTTGACTGGGCTGCGCGGGAACTGTACTTCCTCAGTGGTAGGGAGGCGAGCAGGCCAGAGGTGGATGAACGCAGTGCCCTTGTTTGGGTGTAGGGCCTGATCAGAGCCTGGAGGTACTGAGGTGCCGTTCCCCTCACAGCTCCGTAGGCAAGCACCATGGTCTTGTAGCGGATGCGAGCTTCAACTGGAAGCCAGTGGAGAGAGCGGAGGAGCGGGGTGACGGAGAGAACTTGGGAAGGTTGAACACCAGACGGGCTGCGGCGTTCTGGATGAGTTGTAGGGTTTAATGGCACAGGCAGGGAGCCCAGCCAACAGCGAGTTGCAGTAATCCAGACGGGAGATGACAAGTGCCTGGATTAGGACCTGCGCCGCTTCCTGTGTGAGGCAGGGTCGTACTCTGCGGATGTTGTAGAGCATGAACCTACAAGAACGGGCCACCGCCTTGATGTTAGTTGAGAACGACAGGGTGTTGTCCAGGATCACGCCAAGGTTCTTAGCGCTCTGGGAGGAGGACACAATGGAGTTGTCAACCGTGATGGCGAGATCATGGAACGGGCAGTCCTTCCCCGGGAGGAAGAGCAGCTCCGTCTTGCCGAGGTTCAGCTTGAGGTGGTGATCCGTCATCCACACTGATATGTCTGCCAGACATGTAGAGATGCGATTCGCCACCTGGTCATGTTGATGTGCTGTTTGTAAACTGCCCTGGTAGGTTGACTGATAACCTGAACCAGGTTTCAGGCACTGGTTACAGTTTGAAGCTTCTTCTTGAGTGGGCAGTTTGATGAAAGCCAGACAATATTTAAATCACCCAGAAAATATAGCTCTCTGTTGATATCACATACATTATTAAGTATTTCACACATTATCCAGATAATGACTGTTAGCGCTTGGTGGTCTATAGCAGCTTCCCACAATAATGTGATTTAGGTGAGGCAGATTAACCTGTAGCCATATTACTTCAACAGTATTTAGGCAAAGACTAGAAGGAGTTTCCATATGCCAGTAATTTCCTTTAAAATCCGTGAAGGTAAGTGAACAAGTGCACACTTCGGGAGGCCATGTCTTCAGATGAGAGGCCATGTCAGTGGCATATCTACCCATTCCAGTCCCAAAATAAACCTTAGATTTGAAAGGAGAGATTATTGGGACACAACCTCTGTCTGACAGTGAGGTTAACATGCTAACTACTGTTTTCCTACTACAGGAGGTTGGTGGCACCTTAAATGGGGAGGACAGACTCGTAGTAATGGCTGAAGAAGAATCAATGGAATGGTATCAAATACATGATGTTTGATGCCCTTTCATTCGCTCTGTTCCAGCCATTATTATTAGCCATTCTCTTCTCAGCAGCCTCCTGTGCTTCCTACCTCACGCTAAGCATCAGCACGACTAATACATTTTCCACCTCTGTTAGTATTGGAGCTGACGGGGAAAGCAGCTAACAGGTTAATGACATGGGAGGCCATTCAGAAGGAAAACTTCCTGACAGCCCAGAGCAAGATCCAGAGAGGGAGCGACTCAGAGAGACTCAAACGGATGTCAGTCAAGTGAGTAAACCTTTACACCCGCCTTCCAGTTAGGATCCATCTGTCTTTCAGCATTTTTCTCTACCAATTTAACTACAGCCTTTTCTAGATAATGTGGATATTTATTGATATTATGAATATATTTATACTTACATGTTACAGTAGCCTACATATACATGTATTGTATACATTTAAATATTTACTTACTTCCAGTAAGACATAACCCCAATGCACACATCAAAATCCACAAAGAAATTGTTAACTTACCACAAAATCAACATTTTGCAAATGACCCTCTCATGCTCCGGTCTTGAACCCCATTAAAAATCATTGTTTTGAATTGAAGAGGGCAGTCGATAAGTGCAGATGAAGGATATCAAGGATCTGTAAAGTTTCTGTATGGAGGAATGGTCTAAGATCCCTTCCAATGTGTTCTCCAATCTCAAAACATTTTAGAAAAAGGCTCAGTGACATTATCCAAGTTTCAAGTTTTATTACTCGTATGTGGTATAATTGCATGGTACATGGTATACATCATCCAACTAAATGCTTATTTGCAGGTTCCTTCTCGACAATGCCACAACAATAATAAATAATAAAATATAAGAATAAAAACAAAGTTCATGACTCAGTAGAATAAACATTTTTAGGGTGGTATAATATTTGATTTGTAGTCCAATATTTACACTTGTTTTGGGGAAGTGGGGGTTTGGGGGTCAAGTGTTTAAATTGTGCACTATTTAGCAATCATAATAAAAGTCTGGTAGCAGCAGTTGTGATGTGTGTGTAGCATGAATTTGTGTGTGTGCGAGTGCATGTGTGCTAAGATGTGGAGAATCAGAGCAGGTGTTCAGTCCAGTTCAAGTGTTCAGCAGTTCAGCGATGTGAATCGGGGCATGTTACCTTGTCTGCTTGCTGAAGTCAACAATCAACTCCTTTGTTTTGTTGATGGTGACGGAGAGGTTGTTGTCCTGGCACCACAATGCCAATTATTTGACCTCCTCCTTATAGGCTGACTCATCATTGCAGGTTAACCATGGTGTCATCAGCAAACTTGATGATGGATTTGGTGCCATACAAAGCCACGCAATTGTGGGTGAATAGGGAGTACAGCAGAGGGTTGAGGACACACCCCTTGAGGGCCCCTATGTTATAACAGTCAGTGTGGAGGTGTTGTTGCCAATCCTCACAGCCTGTGGTCTGCCTGTCAGGAAGTCCAGTTGCAGAGGGTGGTGTCCAGACCCAGGGCTCTGAGCTTGGTGTCGAGCTTGGAGGGGAAAATTGTGTTGAATGCTGAACTGTAGTCAATGAACAGCATTCTCACATAGGTATTCCTCTGTGTTATGGAAATGGCATCTTCCGTGGATCTGTTGGAGTGGTAGGCAATTTGGAGTGGGTCCAGTGTGCCTGGCATGCTGGCCTTGATGTGGGCCTTGCAAGGTGAGGTACAGATGTAGAATCTTAATTTAAGACAGTATGCTACAGAAGGAAAATAATCCTTCAGCAACAGCAAATGTGAATTATTATGTGGATTATAATTAATGAACATTTTTGTAGTGGTGGATATGTTTTTCGTTAGGACAAATCAAATCCAATTTCTACATAGACATTCAACTTTAGAAGCCTTTTTAAACCTCAAATACATTACAAATTTACATTTCCCGCTGTGCAGGAAAATTCACAGCAACCAAAGTGATCAAATTAAGATCCTACATCTGTATTGAAAACAGGGGTTCCAATCATTTTGACCCCTATATTTTAGAGCAAAACAAATATTTTTTTGTTAAACAAAATCTCTTTCTCTGAGTAATTGTATTAGTGTAAATGTTTTGCAGGCAATATAGCTCTGTATTTGTGTTCTTTATCTTATAGTCATTTTTGCTTATCTTTATCAAGGGTGCCAATAATTTTGGACCTGACTATGTGTTTACTGTGTGACAGGGTGGACAGTGTGCTGAAACAGATGGCTGAGACAAGGGATCATGATCGCAGACTGAGGGCTCTGGAATCGGAGGTCAGGCTTACATTTTGTTCCGACATTCTATTTATGTGTTTGTGTGTGTGATTTAGATTTTGTACATACTGTATGTCTCACAGTCCCAACATGTTTGTGTGTGTGCTTGAGTGTTTCCACCAGCAGACAAAGATTGAGAAGGGGCAGGGTTGCTCCAGCTCCCTTGGCATGTGATTGTTGCTTGTGATGCCAATTGAGTAATTCGTTATATCAAATTGAGGTGTGTGTGTGTTTTCAAGTTTTATTAATCGAATGTACAGGATACACATGATACACCGTCCAACGAAATGCTTTACTTGCAGGTCCTTTCCTGACAATGCAATTAAATGGCTCAGGGCATCAACAAAGGAACTCCATTTCTGTCTGTCTCTGGCCATCTTCTCCACCGTGCCCCAGCTGTGCTGATTTTGTTGGAGCTTGGTCTCCATTGTTCTACGCCACGTTGTCTTGGGCCTCCCCCTCTTACATCTGCCCTCTGAAAGCCAATAGACAGCTACTCTTGGGATAGAGTCTGTACTCTTTCTCAGGACGTGTCCAATCCATCTCCAGCAGCGTCTCTTGAATATGGCATCGATGGCTTCCTGCATAGTTTGTCTAAGGAGGTCGGTCTTTGATATTGTGTTTGGCCTGAAGATGTCCATGATTCTCCAGAGACAAGTGGTGTGGAAGGTAGATAGTTTTTTCGGGTATTCTGTAATTTTCCAGCATTCTGAACCATAAAGGAGAGTTGGCAGTACACAGCTCTGGTATAGTTTGTATTTGTGCTATATTGTCCCAATTTCCAGAATTCGTGGAACTTCATAAAGATTGCTCTTGCTTTATTGATTCTGGTGCAGATGTCTTTGCTGGTGCTTCCATCATGCCATATGGTTAATCAATCAATGGTATTTATAAAGCCCTTTTTACATCAGCAGATGCTATACAGAAACCCAGCCTAAAACCCAGGTCAGGGGAAACTGTTGCCCTGTCCGACGACACCCCTGGACAGGGCCAACCAGGCACGATATATCCCCACCCACTTTGCCAAAGCACAGCTTCCACAACACTAGAGGGATATTAACAGACCACCAACTTACTACCTTGAGACAAGGCTGAGTATAGCCCACAAAGATGTCCTCCATCACACAAGCCTGATGGGGGCGCAAAACCGGAAAGGAAGATCTGTGACTCAACCCACTCAAGTGACGCACCCCTCCTAGGGACGGCATGGAAGAGCACTAGTAAGCCAGACACAGCCCCCATAATAGGGTCAAAGGCAGAGAATCCCAGTGGAGAGAGGGGAGCCGGCCAGGCAGAGACAGCAAGGGCGGTTCGTCGCTCCAGTACTTTGCCGTTCACCTTTGCACCCATTGCCCAGACTACAATCAGTCACAGTACCCACTGAAGCGACTTCAGTAAAGACTTAAAGGTTGATACCGAGTCTGTGTCTCTCACATGGACAGGTAGACCATTCCAAAAAATCCCTGCCTCTAGCTGTTTGCTTAAAAATGGGGACAATAAGGAGGCCTGCATCTTCTGACCGTATTGTACGTGTAGGTATGTATGGCAGCACCAAATCAGAGCAAACCCATGTAATGCTTTGTAGGTTATCAGTAAAACCTTGAAATCAACCCTAGCCTTAACAGGAAGCCAGTGTAGAGAGGCAAGCACTGGAGTAGTATGATCACATTTTTTGGTTCTAGTCAAGATTCTAGCAGCTGTATTTATCACTTACTGAAGTTTATATGATCCTCCCAAGGTAAGTAAAACTGTGGGTTAACGCTCCTGTTCCTTGATTTTGGCTGCTTTTGCTGTGTTGATGTTGATGGGCATGACCTTTGTCTTGCTATAGTTGATAACCAGGCTGGCTGACTTGCTGGCCAAAGGACTGGACTCTGTCAGTTTTATCTTGTAGATGTTGGTGTGTGTGTGTGTGTGATAAAAAGAGTAAGGTCATCGGTGAAGTCAAGGTCTTCTAGAGAAGAGTACAAGGTCCATCATATTCCTCTTGCCTGATCTTCTGTTGTTCGCCACATGAACCTGTCTATTGCCCGATTGAAGAGTAAGTCTGACATCACACAACCTTGACAAACTCCAGACTTCACAGCAAAGCTCATGTTTCTCATTCCCACAGTGCATGAAAAGTTGCTTGTAGAACTGTTTTATGATGTTAATAACTTGGGTAGGGATTCAATTAATTCTTAAGATCTTTCATAGGCTTTCGCAATGAATGTTGTCAACAGGCTTCTAGAAGTCAATAAAGTTGAGTAGAGTTTCCATCTGTATATCTCCTTCCTCCCCTGAAACCTGCTTGTTCATTCCTAAACACTTTCTCTATAGCTCAAGACATCCATTGTATGATAATCTTGCAAAAGATCTAGCTGGGAACGGATGTCCACTTGTCATTCCAATCTCCTTTGCATTAGCGTAGCCTCTTGTGTAGCCTGTCAACTATGTGTCTGTCTATCCCTGTTCTCTCCTCTCTGCACAGACCATACAAACGCTCCACACCGCGTGGCCGCGGCCACCCTAATCTGGTGGTCCCAGCGCGCACGACCCACGTGGAGTTCCAGGTCTCCGGTAGCCTCTGGAACTGCCGATCTGCGGCCAACAAGGCAGAGTTCATCTCAGCCTATGCCTCCCTCCAGTCCCTCGACTTCTTGGCACTGACGGAAACATGGATCACCACAGACAACACTGCTACTCCTACTGCTCTCTCTTTGTCTGCCCACGTGTTCTCGCACACCCCGAGAGCTTCTGGTCAGCGGGGTGGTGGCACCGGGATCCTCATCTCTCCCAAGTGGTCATTCTCTCTTTCTCCCCTTACCCATCTGTCTATCGCCTCCTTTGAATTCCATGCTGTCACAGTTACCAGCCCTTTCAAGCTTAACATCCTTATCATTTATCGCCCTCCAGGTTCCCTCGGAGAGTTCATCAATGAGCTTGATGCCTTGATAAGCTCCTTTCCTGAGGACGGCTCACCTCTCACAGTTCTGGGCGACTTTAACCTCCCCACGTCTACCTTTGACTCATTCCTCTCTGCCTCCTTCTTTCCACTCCTCTCTTTTGACCTCACCCTCTCACCTTCCCCCCCCTACTCACAAGGCAGGAAATACGCTCGACCTCATCTTTACTAGATGCTGTTCTTCCACTAACCTCATTGCAACTCCCCTCCAAGTCTCCGACCACTACCTTGTATCCTTTTCCCTCTCGCTCTCATCCAACACTTCCCACACTGCCCCTACTCGGATGGTATCGCGCCGTCCCAACCTTCGCTCTCTCTCCCCCGCTACTCTCTCCTCTTCCATCCTATCATCTCTTCCCTCTGCTCAAACCTTCTCCAACCTATCTCCTGAATCTGCCTCCTCAACCCTCCTCTCCTCCCTTTCTGCATCCTTTGACTCTCTATGTCCCCTATCCTCCAGGCCGGCTCGGTCCTCCCCTCCAGCTCCGTGGCTCGACGACTCATTGCGAGCTCACAGAACAGGGCTCCGGGCAGCCGAGCGGAAATGGAGGAAAACTCGCCTCCCTGCGGACCTGACATCCTTTCACTCCCTCCTCTCTACATTTTCCTCCTCTCTCTCTGCTGCTAAAGCCACTTCCTACCACTCTAAATTCCAAGCATCTGCCTCTAACCCTAGGAAGCTCTTTGCAACCTTCTCCTCCCTCCTGAATCCTCCTCCCCCCCCCCTCCTCCCTCTCTGCAGATGACTTCGTCAACCATTTTGAAAAGAAGGTCGACGACATCCGATCCTCGCTTGCTAAGTCAAACGACACCGCTGGTTCTGCTCACACTGCCCTACCCTGTGCTCTGACCTCTTTCTCCCTCTCTCTCCAGATGAAATCTCGCGTCTTGTGACGGCCGGCCGCCCAACAACCTGCCCGCTTGACCCTATCCCCTCCTCTCTTCTCCAGACCATTTCCGGAGACCTTCTCCCTTACCTCACCTCGCTCATCAACTCATCCCTGACCGCTGGCTACGTCCCTTCCGTCTTCAAGAGAGCGAGAGTTGCACCCCTTCTGAAAAAAACCTACACTCGATCCCTCCGATGTCAACAACTACAGACCAGTATCCCTTCTTTCTTTTCTCTCCAAAACTCTTGAACGTGCCGTCCTTGGCCAGCTCTCCCGCTATCTCTCTCAGAATGACCTTCTTGATCCAAATCAGTCAGGTTTCAAGACTAGTCATTCAACTGAGACTGCTCTTCTCTGTATCACGGAGGCGCTCCGCACTGCTAAAGCTAACTCTCTCTCCTCTGCTCTCATCCTTCTAGACCTATCGGCTGCCTTCGATACTGTGAACCATCAGATCCTCCTCTCCACCCTCTCCGAGTTGGGCATCTCCGGCGCGGCCCACGCTTGATTGCGTCCTACCTGACAGGTCGCTCCTACCAGGTGGCGTGGCGAGAATCCGTCTCCACACCACGTGCTCTCACCACTGGTGTCCCCCAGGGCTCTGTTCTAGGCCCTCTCCTATTCTCGCTATACACCAAGTCACTTGGCTCTGTCATAACCTCACATGGTCTCTCCTATCATTGCTATGCAGACGACACACAATTAATCTTCTCCTTTCCCCCTTCTGATGACCAGGTGGCGAATCGCATCTCTGCATGTCTGGCAGACATATCAGTGTGGATGACGGATCACCACCTCAAGCTGAACCTCGGCAAGACGGAGCTGCTCTTCCTCCCGGGGAAGGACTGCCCGTTCCATGATCTCGCCATCACGGTTGACAACTCCATTGTGTCCCCCTCCCAGAGCGCTAAGAACCTTGGCGTGATCCTGGACAACACCCTGTCGTTCTCAACTAACATCAAGGTGGTGGCCCATTCCTGTAGGTTCATGCTCTACAACATCTGCAGAGTACGACCCTGCCTCACACAGGAAGCGGCGCAGGTCCTAATCCAGGCACTTGTCATCTCCCGTCTGGATTACTGCAACTCGCTGTTGGCTGGGCTCCCTGCCTGTGCCATTAAACCCCTACAACTCATCCAGAACGCAGCCCGTCTGGTGTTCAACCTTCCCAAGTTCTCTCACGTCACCCCGCTCCTCCGCTCTCTCCACTGGCTTCCAGTTGAAGCTCGCATCCGCTACAAGACCATGGTGCTTGCCTACGGAGCTGTGAGGGGAACGGCACCTCAGTACCTCCAGGCTCTGATCAGGCCCTACACCCAAACAAGGGCACTGCGTTCATCCACCTCTGGCCTGCTCGCCTCCCTACCACTGAGGAAGTACAGTTCCCGCTCAGCCCAGTCAAAACTGTTCGCTGCTCTGGCCCCCCAATGGTGGAACAAACTCCCTCACGACGCCAGGACAGCGGAGTCAATCACCACCTTCCGGAGACACCTGAAACCCCACCTCTTTAAGGAATACCTAGGATAGGATAAAGTAATCCCTCTCACCCCCCTTAAAAGATTTAGATGCACTACTGTTCCACTGGATGTCATAAGGTGAATGCACCAATTTGTAAGTCGCTCTGGATAAGAGCGTCTGCTAAATGACTTAAATGTAAATGTAAATGGATGTGTCACCCCTCCAGTTGTTGCAATCGGATACCCTGCCCTTCTTAGGCACCTGTATGATGACCCCCTTGGTCCAATCTGAAGGTATATTTCCTTTCATCCAGATGTCAGTGAAGAGTGGAAGACGGATGATTGCATCCAATACTGGATTGATTTTGAATAGCTCTGCATTGAGGTAATAGGGACCTGGAACTTTCCCATTCTTTAGTGACTTGATGGTAGGGATTTTTTATTTTTTGGTTGGTGGGGCAGTGCTTATGTCTAGGTCTTCTGGAGCAGCTTCAGGTGTGTTAATTGAACCTCTCTGAAATGTTCTGTCAATCTTGCTTCATGTTCATTTTTCTGTAGTCAGGAGATTGCCTTGCATGTCTTTGATTTGAATATTTGACTTGAATTTTCTGCCACAGATTAGGTTAGTGATTTTGTATACTTTTCCTTGCCAGCTGCTTGCTGCTGCTTTTTCAGCTGCACTTGCCAGCAGCTCCTCTAGGTACTGCTCCTCCAATTTCTGTTTTGACCCTTGTGATTTAGCATCTGTTGTTTTCTTTTTCAGGTCCCTTCTTTCCGCAATCATTTCCCATGTTTCTGGGATGATCAATTCATTGTGTTGCCTTCTTCTGTGTTCTATGGTTTTCTTGCTGCTTTCACTGTAAGCTTTAACCACTTTCTCCCACTATCTGACTATATTTCCTTCAGTCACCTCATCTTCTTCACCTGTGTTCTTTGAAAGGGCTTGATACTTGTTGCGAACTTGCATTATGAAGGTTTTCTTGACGGTTTAATCCCTCAGCATGCCAACTTCAAATTTTGTTGTTCCTTTTGTCGTGGTCTTGAACAGTTCAGCTCTAGTTGATGTCGGCAGTCACAAGACGTCCCTCCCGCACCTTGACGTCCCTCAGTGAGATAATCCACTTGCTATTGATCATCAGGTGGTCAATCTGGTTCTTCTCTCTTCCATTAGGAGAGTACATTGTCAGCTTGGATATTCTTGTGGGGAAACAAGCTGCCACCAATCATCAGGTTATTTGTGACACAGAATGTTGCCAGTCTCTCACCGTTGTCATTCATCTCTCCACAGCTGTACTTCCCCATTGTTCTCTCGTAGTTTGCGTTGTCGGTGCCAACCTTTGCATTCAGGTATCCGATGACGAAGAGCAGGTGTTGAACAGGTGCCTTCTAAAACTTCAGATTGGAGGGTGTTATAGAACAGACATTTTTCTTCATCTTTGACATAGTTTGTGGGATGTTTACTCTACCCCTTTCTGTAGGATGATGGAGACAACTTCACAATGTTGTCCGTCCTCCCATACAGAGTGTAGTGCTGTTTCTCCAGTGCTGGTTATTGTGGAACCAGAGCAAGTCCACCTGGCTTTACTCGCTCCCAGGATCTGTAACTTGTATCTTCTTATTTCGTTGGTAACCTGTGCCAGCTTTCCGGACTCAAACATTGTTTTAACATTCCATAAGCCAATGTGCAGTTTGTTTTTGGTGTTCAGTGCTCCCATCTTCACATAACCAGTTTCCCATAGGCTTTCACTGATGGCGGTCATACAAGTCTGTGACTCTGGGAGATCTTAGCATCCAGTTGAAGGATTGTCATTTGTTCATGTAGCACAAAGGTTTTACGGTATGATGTTGCTAGCCCCATTTTATTTTTTTATTTTATTTTTTATTTCACCTTTATTTAACCAGGTAGGCAAGTTGAGAACAAGTTCTCATTTACCATTGCGACCTGGCCAAGATAAAGCAAAGCAGTTCGACACATACAACGACACAGAGTTACACATGGAGTAAAACAAACATACAGTCAATAATACAGTATAAACAAGTCTATATACAATGTGAGCAAATTAGGTGAGAAGGGAGGTAAAGGAAAAAAAGGCCATGGTGGCAAAGTAAATACAATATAGCAAGTAAAACACTGGAATGCCCATGCCCAACCATGCACCATGTTAGATTCTTGATAATGTATCGAGAATGTCTTGGAAGGGTGTTCATAATTTAATGGTAGCTACATTTAGCTGTGAGAGAACAAGCTTGCACTGGAATATATTTAATTGAACTTGACTCTCAAACTACATTTTTTTAACCATTCTTTTCCAGTTGGAGTATTGCTCCAGTGCACTCAGCTGGATAATGGAAGCACTCTCACAAAGCAACATGGTCAAACCCACTCGACCACCGCCAACACCTAGAGGTACCTCCCAATATACAGTGCATACGGAAAGTATTCAGACCTCTTGACTTTTTCCACATTTTGTTACATTACAGCCTTATTTTAAAATGTATTAAATTGTTTTTTTTACCCCCTCAATCTACACACAATACCCCATAATAACAAAGCAAAAACAGGTTTTTAGAAATGTTAGCAAATGTATCAAATAAAACTGAAATCTAACTTTATTTGTCACATGCGCCAAATACAACCTTAGTGTGAAATGCTTACTTTACAAGCCCTTAACCAACAATGCAGTTCAAGAAAGAGTTAATAAACTATTTTCTTCAACCAAATAAACTAAAGTAAAAAATTGTAAAAAGTAACACAATAAAATAACAATAACGAGGCTATATACAGGGGGTACCGAGTCAATGTGTCAATGTCATTTGTACATGTAGGTAGGGGTAAAGTGAGTATGCATAGATAATAAACAGCAAGTTGCAGCAGTGTAAAAACAAATGGGGGGGTTGTCAATGTAAATAGTCCGGGTGGCCATTTGATTTATTGTTCTGCAGTATTATGGCTTGGGGGTTGAAGCTGTTCAGGAGCCATTTGGTTCTAGACTTGGTGCTTCGGTACCACTTGCCATGCGGTAGCAGAGAAAACAGTCTATGACCTGGGTGACTGGAGTCTTTGACAATTTTTTGGTCTTTCCTCTGACTCCGCCTAGTATTTAGGTCCTAGATGGCAGGAAGCTTGGCCCCAACGGTGATGCAACCAGTTAGGATGCTCTTTATGGTGCAGCTGTAGAATTTTGAGGATCTGGGGACCCATGCCAAATCTTTTCAGTCTCCTAAGAGGGAAAGGTGTTGTTGTGCCCTCTTCACGACTGTCTTGGTGTGTTTGGACCATGATAGTTTGTTGGTGATGTGGACACCAAGTAACTTGAAACTCTAAACTGCTTCACTACAGCCCCATCAATGTTAATGGGCACCTGTTCTGCCCACCTTTTCCTTTAGTCCACGATCACCTCCTTTGTCTAGTTCAGATTGAGGTTGTTGTCCTGGCACCACACTGCCAGGTCTCTGACCTCCTCCCTATAGGCTGTCTCATCGTTATCAGTAATCAGGCTTACCACTTTTGTGTCATCAGCAAACTGAATGGTGTTGGAGTCGTGTTTGGCCACGCAGTCGTGGGTGAACAGGGGGGAGTACAGGAGGGAGGGGACTAAGAACGCACCTCTGAGGGGCCTCGGTGTTGTTGATTAGTGTGGCAGACGTGTTTTTGCCTACCCTTACCACCTGGGGGGGCGGCCCATCAGGAAGTCCAGGATCCAGTTGCAGAGGGAGGTGTTTAGTCCCAGGGTCCTTAGCTTCGTGATGAGCTTTGTGGGCACTGTGGTGTTGAACGCTGAGCTGTAGTCAATGAATAGCATTCTCATATAAGTGTTTATTTTGTCCAGGTGTGAAAGGGCAGTGTGGAGTGCAATAGAGATTGGGTCATCTGTGGATCTGTTGGGGCAGTATGCGAATTGGAGTGGGTCTAGGGTACCGGGATGATGCTGTTGATGTGAACCATGACCAGCCGTTCAAAGCACTTAATGCCTACTGACGTGAAATATTACATTTACATAAATATTCAGACCCTTTACACAGTTCTTTGTTGTTGCACCTTTTGCAGCGATTACAGCCTTGTTCATCTTTTCCTTGATCCTGACTAGTCTCCCAGTCCCTGCCACTGAAAAACATCCTCACAGCATGATGCTGCCACCACCATTATTCACCATAGGGATGGTGCCAGGTTTCCTCCAGACGTGACGCTTGGCATTCAGGCCAAAGAGTTCAATCTTGGTTTGATCAGACCAGATAATCTTGTTTCTCATGGTTGAGAGTTCTTTAGGTGCCTTTTGGCAAACTCCAAGCGGGCTGCCATGTGCCTTTTACTGAGGAGTGGCTTCCTTCTGGCCATAAAGGCCTGATTGGTGGAGTGCTGCAGAGATGGTTATCCATCTGGAAGTTTCTCCCATCTCCACATAATAACTCTGGAGTTCACTGTCAGAGTGACCATGGGGTTCTTGGTCACTTCCCTGACCAAGGCGCTTTTCCCCCAATTGCTCGGTTTGGCCGAACAGCCAGCTCTAGGAAGAATCTTGGTGGTTCCAAATTTCTTCCATTTAAGAATGATTTTGTTTTGGTCTCGGCGCTCTACGGACAATTCCTTTGACCTCACAGCTAGGTTTTTGCTCTGACATGCACTGTCAACTGTGGGACCTTACATAGACAGGTTTGTGCCTTTCCAAATCATGCCCAATCAATTGACATTACCACAGGTGGAGCCCAATCAAGTTGTAGAAACATCTCAAGAATGATCAATGGAATTAGGATGCACCTGAGCTCAATTTCGAGTCTCATAGCAAAGGGTCTGAGTACTTATGTAAATAAGGCATTTGTTTTTTATTTTTAATACATTTGCAAAAATGTCTAAAAACCTGTTTTTGCTTTGTCATTATGGGATTGATGAGGAGCATTTTTTAGTTGATCCATTTCAGAATAAGGCTGTAACATAACAAAATGTGGGAAAAGTCAAGGGGTCTGAATACTTTCTGAATGCACTGTATGTCTCCACAACCTTAATGCTGAGAAACACGGTTAATAAACACTTTTCAGTCAGTCATTCATTCATTCATTCATCTCCCAAATCTCTTCTCCAGAGTTTTTAACCAACATAACAATAATGTACAGTGGTTCTTCCTTTAAAAGTTACGAGCTTATGTCGCGACCGTTTGTGGTATAATGGTGGCATTCTGTCATTGCACCACACTATCACACAGGGGAGTTAGAACGCTGATCGCACAGTCTAAACTGTGGCAATTAATGGAGGCGTTTTCAGTCTTTGAGTCTCTCCTCTGGCAATAGAGTTCTGCATCAAACAACAACAACTGTCTGTGGTCCTGGAGATAAGATGGAACTTGGGTAAATACAATGGGGGAATTTCACTTGACATGTGGACTGACAATTTCCCCCAAAAAAGGCACGGTGTGCTTTTGGTATCTCTCCCTCTAAAAACCGAAATACATCATTCTAAGTAACAAACTGGCTTTATTTACAAATGAGTAAGAATGTCCATGTTCAAGAATGGCCTTTTTCTCTTTATTCAGGTTACAATCGCTCACTTTCAGTTATTTGAAACGAAATCATCTCCAATATATAATTATTTTTTAAACAAGCTGAATGTTGGTTGCAATTTCAGTATAAAAAAAAAATGTAAGTAAGGAACTTGTCTGTCGGCCCTGCATTCAAGATCAAAATTGGTTAAAGAAAATTGTGATGAATAAAAATATATACTACCGTCTCTTGCGCATTTAATTTTCCTTTCATAATGCATCCTTATTTACAAAGCGATTATTATTGTCAACCCTGCA
Source organism: Oncorhynchus nerka (assembly GCF_034236695.1). Taxonomy (NCBI): domain Eukaryota; kingdom Metazoa; phylum Chordata; class Actinopteri; order Salmoniformes; family Salmonidae; genus Oncorhynchus; species Oncorhynchus nerka. The sequence goes on from NW_027040341.1 coordinate 52,234, forward strand.
TTATAATTATATAAAATCCCCTTAGATATTTTCACAGACCAGATTAGACCTAACGAAAAATGCCCCTTAGATATTAATTTGGAATTATCCAAACCTCTCAATTGTATTATTGGCGGAGAGTCACGTCATTGGCCAGGCGGCATTGGTGGAATTGAAGATGGCGAGGAACGAGATGGAGTCACAATCCATGCCAGGCAAACATGCAGATCTTTATTTTAACTACATTTTAGTTGCAACACGTTCGATCAGGTTTAAATCAGGTGACCTACGTAAATACTTTAGGCGACATGAGTCTCACTAGTGTTGAGTAATGTGCTGTTAAGTGTTGTAGTTCTTTAAAAAAAAAGTTATTTAACCTTTATTTTACTATATAAAGGTCAACTTAGTCTGCTGGCGTCTTGACCCAGTTTATGCCCTCATTTGCAATGCAAACCATAACGAATTGCTATGGGAATAAATGGAAGAGGCAAGTGGAAGGGGGGGGGAGTAAGGAACCTTTCTGTTGGCTCTGTCGGCCCTGTTTTCACAAGGGCTATTAGCAGGACAATAGACACAATGTGGTCCCAAAAATTCCTCTCTGACATAGGGTCCAGCATATCTCTTGAAGATGTCATTGAATGTCTCGTCAGCTTGGATCCATGCCTGGGCCTGCAGTATGCAAAGTTTTTTGTTTGTCAGACAAATCATTGGGTCGAAACTACAGAACAGTACAAAACAAGAGAACACACATCACATGGTTAATGTTTTGGAGAAAAAAAGATATATATAATAATAATTACAATGTCTTACAGAGCCTTTCCATAAGTCCTCTCAAGTTTCTTCAACTGTCTTCTGACTGATTAGAGCGCTGTTGATTGCCTTTGCCGATCGCTCATCATTCATCCATAACAAATTATTATGGGAATAGATTTCACTGAAATACAGACATTTTGGAGTAAAGTAGGCTAATGAAGGCAACAAATTGTTGCTTACTGGAACACCCAAAGTGATCCAATTGTTATAATAGGATTTGAAGCAATAGCTTACCCGTGTGTGGTCAACTATTTCAGCACCATTTCGCACTGCTGTGAGACAAGCATGGGGACTGGTCTTGATAAATCAATGAGATTTTTATTTTCACTGAATCTACGTTTGGGTATTGGTTAGTCTCCAATTAAGGTGTGGAAATGTTAGGAGTATTTTGCTCTTAGTAGCCTACTTCCGACCGTCACTTTGTACAGCACTATATTTTCCTAACGGAAACCCTGAGGGTTTTGTTTTTCTTGGAATAGAAACACCATAATATTGATCAAATTAAGCAAAGTTTCTTAAAATCAATCCCACATACTGTGTTCTTACAAACAAAAACAAAAAATTATCTAGTACAATCAATATTAAATACTGTCAAATGCCATCTGGTGGTCAAACTAGCACTAACTAGCGTTAATGGCAACAATGGCTGACTTTTAAATAACGTGCCATAGAATTCTGTGGCAGCCCGCAAGGTGTGCTGCAGTATGACAACTTTTAAAGGAAGAACCAATGTATATAAACCCTGGATTGCTGATGCTTTGTATTGGCCAATGAGATGCTTTGAAGCCACCAGTCGGCCATATTGGCACTCCTCAGAAAATAAGTCCTCCATAGGAATGAATGGAATTCTACAGTATTTAATTTAAATGTTGAGGACAAAATTACATGCATTTATTTTTTTGTTGTAGTGGCGACAGTAACATTAGTACTTTCTAAAAATATACACTACCGTTCAGAAGTTTTGGGTCACTTAAGATGTCCTTTTTTTTTTGCATTTGTTTTTGACACATATATTGTCCTAGAGACATCATAATGCATACTTTTAAATTATGTTATGGGAGCTAAACATAAAATATATACACTACCGTTCAAAAGTTTTGGGTCACTTAGAAATGTCCTTGTTTTCGAAAGAACCACATTTTTTACCATTAAAATAACATCAAATTGATCAGAAATACAGTGTAGACATTGTTAATGTTGTAAATGACTATGACTGCCTAGAAGGCCAGCATCCCGGAGTTGCCTCTGGCGTTGAGACTGGTGTTTTGCGGCTACTAATTAATGAAGCTGCCAATTGAGGACTTGTGAGGCATCTGTTTCTCAAAGTAGACACTCTAATGTGTCCTCTTGCTCAGTTGTGCACCAGGGCCTCCCACTCCTCTTTCTATTCTGGTTAGAGATGGGTTACTCTGTTCTGTGAAGGGAGTAGTACACAGCGCTGTACGAGATCTTCAGTTTCTTGCCAATTTCTCACATGGAATAGCCTTCATTTCTCAGAACAAGAATAGACTGACGAGTTTCAGAAGAAAGTTCTTTGTTTCTGGCCATTTTGAGCCTGTAATGGAACCCACAAATACTGATGCTCCAGATACTCAACTAGTCTAAAGAAGTCTTCTTTAATCAGAACAACAGTTTTCAGCTGTGCTAACATAATTGCAAAAGGGTTTTTCTAATGATAAATTAGCCTTTTAAAATGATAAACTTGGATTAGCTAACACAACGTGCCATTGGAACAAAGGAGTGATGGTTGTTGTAAATGGGCCTCTGTGTAGATATTCAATAAAAAATCTACAGTTTCCAGCTACAATAGTCATTTACAACATAACAATGTCTACACTGTATTTCTGATCAATTTGATGTTATTTTAATGGACAAAAAATATGGTCTTTCAAAAACAAGGACATTTCTAAATGACATTTTTGAACGGTAGTGTATATATTTTATGTTTAGCTCACATGATATAATTTAAAAGTATACATTAATGTGTCAAAAACAAATGCATTTCTAGAGCTTCCCACATTTTTTTTTACATCGATTGGGGAGTGCCAAGATGGATGTGAGGTGGTTTCAAAACAGCAACCCCTGTAAGTCTAGTGTATATATGTAAATCGTTGGTAGATACAGCCAAATGATACTATACAAAACAACAGGGTACACTTAAAACTGACAGGTTTAAGCATGATACTGTTATAATGCATATTAAGATTAATATGTACACTGAACAAAAATATAAACGCAACATGTAAAATGATGGTCCTATTTTTCATGAGTTGAAATAAAGTACCCAGAAATGTCCCATATGCACAAAAAACATACTTCTCTACAATGTTGTGCACATTTGTTTACAACCCTGTTATTGAGCATTTCTCCTGACAGGTGTGGCATATCAAGAAACTGATTAAACAGCATGATCATTACACAGGTGCACCTTGTGTTGGGGACAATAAAAGGCCACTCTAAAATGTGTAGTTTTGTCACACAGCACAATGCCACAGATGTCTCAAGGTTTGAGGGAGCGTGCAATTAGCATGCTGACTGCAGTAATGTCCACCAGAGCTGTTGGCAGAGAATTGAATGTTCATTTCTCTACCATAAGCTGCCTTCAACATTGTTTTAGAGAAGTTTGCTGTAGGTCCTACCGGCCTCACAACCACAGACCACGTGCATGGCATTGTGTGGGCGAGCAGTTTCCTGATGTCAACATTGTGAACAGAGTGCCACATGGTGGTGGGGTTATGGTATGGGCAGGTATAAGCTACGGACAACAAACCCAATTGCATTTTTATCAATGGCAATTTGAATGCACAAAAATACTGTGACGTGATCCTGAGGCCTATTGTGAGGCCCATTTTGTTTTTTAAGTTATCTGTGACCAACAGATGCGTCTCTGTATTCCCGGTCATGTGAAATCCATAGATTAGGGCCTAATTAATTCATTTAAATTGAATGATTTCCTCATTTAAACTGTAACTCAGTCAAATCAATGAAATTGTTGCATGATGCGTTTATATTTTTGTTCAATATATGTATATACACAATCTTATTCAGTTTTGTCCTTTTTGATTTTGATAATTGTTTTGTATTTTATCTGATTGTGATTGAACGGTTTGCACAATGTCAGTGTCTGTAGAAATTTGAGCCAAAAGTCAAATGTCTTGTCCCTTCTCTGTTTTTCTCTCGTTCTCCAGAGCCATTCCCTACCCCCTCCTCTTCCATCTGATCCTGTCTTTGTTTACATGCCAAGCCATTCAGGGTCACTGAAAGGAAAAGTTGAAACGCTGTTTCTTTCCACTTCGGCTGCTTCTTTATCAACAAGGGACCACTGCTGCCAATTGTTTTTGTTGGCATTTTAAATTGTCTTTATTCGTTAAGGTTGTGTATTTCATTTTTAAAAGGTTCCTGAAAGACAACAGTTGGAACCAGGGGAAAGGGCTGTTGAAGAACTGTTTTTTTTTTATGAGGGCTATGTTTTTTTTAAGGGGTAATGTGATATACTATGTATTTGTCAAATACTTTTTTGCGACACTCTCTTATGAATTTTGCACAATTTCTTTTACTTTTTGAAGTTTACATGTTTTATATTGGGTATTTGTCACTGCATCTAGACCAGTTCTAGGTTCATAATGTACATTTTGTGTTAGGTATCTGACATATTTTAGGACATACAGTTGAAGTCGAAGTTTACATACACCTAGCCAAATACATTTAAACTCAGTTTTTCACAATTCTTTACATTTAATCCTAGTAAAAATCCCTGTCTAGGTCAGTTAGGATCACCACTTTATTTTAAGAATGTGAAATGTCAGAATAATAGTAGAGAGAATTATTGATTTATTTTAGCTTTTATTTATTTCATCACATTCCCAGTGGGTCAGAAGTTTACATACACTGAATTAGTATTTGGTAGCATTGCCTTTAAATTGTTTGACTTGGGTCAAAAGTTTTGGGTAGCGTTCCACAACCTTCCCACAATAAGTTGGGTGAATTTTGGCTCATTCCTCCTGACAGAGCTGGTGTAACTGAGTCAGGTTTGTAGGCCTCCTTGCTCGCACACGCTTTTTCAGTTCTGCCCACAAATTTTCTATAGGATTGAGGTCAGAGCTTTGTGATGGCCACTCTAATACCTTGACTTTGTTGTCCTTAAGCCATTTTGCCACAACTTTGGAAGTATGTTTGGGGTCATTGTCCATTTGGAAGACCCATTTGCGACCAGGCTTTTAACTTCCTGATTCATGTCTTGAGGTTTTGCTTCAATATATCCACATAATTTTCCTCCATGATGCCATCTATTTTGTGAAGTGCACCAGTCCCTCCTGCAGCAAAGCACCCCCACAACATGAGTCTGCCACCCCCGTGCTTCACGGTTGGGGTGGTGTTCTTCGGCTTGCAAGCCTCCCCCTTTTCCTCCAAATATAACAATGGTCATTATGGCCAAAATGTTATATTTTTGTTTCGTCAGGCCATAGGACATTTCTCCAAAAAGTAAGATCTTTGTCCCCATGTGCAGTTCCAAACCGTAGTCTGGATTTTTATGGCGGTTTTGGAGCAGCGGCTTCTTCCTAGCTGAGCGGTCTTTCAGGTTATGGTCAATATAGGACTCGTTTTGCTGTGGATATAGATACTTTTGTACCTGTTTCCTCCAGCATCTTCACAAGGTCCTTTGCTGTTGTTCTGGGATTGATTTGCACTTTTCGCACCAAAGTACGTTCATCTCTAGGAGACAGAGTGCATCTCCTTCCTGAGCGGTATGACGGCTGCATGGTCCCATGGTGTTTATACGTGCGTACTATTGTTTGTACAGATGAACGTGGTACCTTCAGGTGTTTGGAAATTGCTCCCAAGGATGAACCAGACTTGTGGAGGTCTACAATTCTTTTTATTATTTTTTGGGGCTGATTTCTTTTGATTTTCCTATGATGTCAAGCAAAGAGGCACTGAGTTTGAAGGTAGGCCTTGAAATACATCCACAGATACACCTCCAATTGACTCAAATGATGTCAATTAGCCTATCAGAAGCTTCTAAAGCCATGACATAATTTTCTGGAATTTTCCAAGCTGTTTAAAGGCACAGTCAACTTTGTGTATGTAAACTTCTGACCCACTGGAATTGTGATGCAGTGAAATAATCTGTCTGTAAACAATTGTTGGAATAATTACTTGTGTCATGCATAAAATAGATGTCCTAACCAACTTGTTAAAACTATAGTTTGTTAACATGAAATTTGTGGGTTGGTTGAAAAATGAGTTATGACTCCAACCTAATTGTATGTAAACTTCTGACGACAACCGTAGATTGCTGTATTCATTCTTAATTAATTCTGCTTGCAGTCAGGTCCAGTATTAGTCACGTCTGTATTACATTTGTTTCCGACCACTAGAGCTCTGCTACCCGAGCCCGACGGGGCCCGACATTATACATTCGGGTAGGGTCTGTTTTTCTTTATCAATAACTAGGGTATGGCTCGGGTATCACAAAATTGATCACCATCTTTTTGAAGCTGAGCCATTTGCTCATGCTCTACTACGCAGTAGAGTCATTTCTGACTGATATGATGACATGGTGTCAGAATTGCTTCAACCTCGTGAAATATAAATCAGGAGAGATTATTTAACAGAAAATAATAATGTACCTTGAGTTTTGTCCGAGTTTTGAGCAGAGCAGTCCAAGCGGAGCCATTGTTATGGATATTCACCGACTCAGAGCCGTGTGCACAGGGAGCGAGTGACAGACAGAAGAGCAGCTAATGTTTTTACTATCAGGGGAAGTTATTTCTGATTTCGGGTTTCATTTAGAGTTTGAAATGTGGCAGAAGCAATCGGGTCTTGGTAGGTTAGGGCCTAAATGTCACAGGCAAGGGTAGGATTTGGGCTTAAAATTCCTGCCCGTGCAGGCCTCTGCAATACAACTAATGTACAATGCATTTGACACAATGGATATTTTTGTGATACATCTGAGTTTGTCTGGATAAAGAATTTGACACAACCACCACTACGGAAAAACTTTGTTGTATAACAACAGTTGCATCAAATGGGTTGTGTAACCCAAGTGTGTACAGGGCCGTTGTTACACTATTGGCCATTCATGTAATTTTAGCCATGTTCTGCATTAAAAGGATAGAAGGCTTTTTAACTTCTCAGCTGAAATGGGTCATGTGGAATGGCGTGATCAACACATACTGTATAACACGTAGTCACTTTAAGCATTAAGTTGCCTCGCTGTCTTTCCATCTTGCATACTCTGACTACTCATATGTGTGTATCATGTTATGCAGCTTCTGATCTTGTACTTCAATTCAATAATAGCCATACTCAGTTGTAGAATTGTGATGATACTGTAAGGTTGATCCGTAAGGAAGTACCATTTAGTATTAGTATAACCCCTATCTGCAGTGATGTGACCAAAACATATAAATGTACTACAGGGTTACAGACTGTGCTATACTAGCCAACAGGACATGTATTTTTACTTCACTCTTTTTTTTAAACTTTATTTTCAGATATAACAACAAAAATAACACAACCCAAACCTCTCATTCTCCCCTCCCTCCCTTCACTCCCTCCAAGGCATCTATAAAAGTAAGTTAAAAGGGAAAGAAAAAATAAACAAACAGTATTAGAAACAAAAAAAATGGTTAAAAAAAGTTTTATATAAAAATTATTATCAGAATAAATGGCCACTAGAACAGACATCACTGCTTACCAAACTATGCAAGTTACACTAAGTAAAAGACAGGCTCTCCACTTATTGTATTAATGGGAGACCAGGTTAAGTTAAACCTTTGTCGGTGCACAGTGTACCTAACCTTCTCCAGAGGCAGAGATGACATCACCTCCTTAACCCACTGCATAAAGGAGGGCGGCTTTGCAAACTTCCAGTGAAAGCGAGGTAGCATTCTGGTCTAGGGGATGTACCCCAAAAATGGCAGTGACTGGGTTGGGGCTAACAGTTGTATTACACATATGTGAGATTGCCTCAAAAATGGGGTCCCAGAGGCCACTCAAAGATTGGCATGACCAAAACATGTGTCCCACAGCCACTGAACTCGGGTGGCATCTCAAACACTTGGCATCAACATTTAGGTATATTTTTACCAATCCGTCATTTGAGTAATGGAGTCGGTGCACAATTATAATGTGTGTATATGCTCAATACTTTTTTGCTATATATCATCGGGTAGCTCGCCACCTATGTCTTGCTTACCTTCAATGAATGACAGCTCTTCCTCTGGCCCTATGTTTCTGTGTGTGTGTGTGCGTCCGTGTGTGTGTGTGTGTGTCCAGGCTGTATGGTAGGTGTCAGGCTACGAGCTGTTGTAAAGTTTAAAAAATCATTTAAAAAAGTCTAAATAAAACATAATAAAAAGTACATTTGAATGACACTAAGTGGCAGTGTTTTTACAACTAATGCCGGTTTGCCTGAGGCTGATGCCATGCATGTGTTTGTACACATGCATATACACACACTCATTCAAATAAACACATACATACATGTAATAGTGCCAGACATGCACACAAACATATACAGTTGTGTGCATGTCTGGCATTGCCGTTATGATTTTAGTTGTCCTTGATGTCCTTTGTTTTATATTATTATATATTATTTGTTTTATCATATTATTATTTTTTTTACTTGCATTGTTGTTTGCTGTTTTCTTCTGTCTTTTCCTTTTTTCTCTTTAGTTCATTATTTTGGTTGTTGGTGCATTGGGGTGTTCTTGGTGGTGGGGAATGGAATAAAAAAATGTTTTAAACATCTTCCTGGGGGGGGACTGTGGGAGGGGGTCTCGAATGGTTGAGGGACAACTATTGGGGAACTGTGGGGGGATCTTGGGTTCATGTTTTTTGGCCTGGTAGTAGATCGGTCAACATGCCCTTGAGCAGGGCATTGACCCTGGATGCTTCTATGTGTCGCTCTGAATGGGAGTCTGTTGGATGACTGGTATGATGTAGTTGTTGAGCGGCTTCCCTGTAAGTATATTGTATGTTTCGAATATTCAATAAAAAAATAAAATAAAGAAAAGGTTACGAGCTGTGGGTTGACACACAGAGAGAGAATCCTGATCAAGGAGCAAAATTCCTCATTTTATATGAATACAGTAAAAAAAAAAATATATATATATATATATATATATACAGTGGGGCTAAAAAGTATTTAGTCAGCCACCAATTGTGCAAGTTACCCCACTTAAAAAGATGAGGCCTGTAATTTTCATCATAGGTACACTTCAACTATGACTGACAAAATTAGGAAAAAAAATCCAGAAAATCACATTGTAGGATTTTTTATGAATTTATTTGCAAATTATGGAAAATAAAGTATTTGGTCACCTACAAACAAGCAAGATTTCTGGCTCACAGACCTGTAACTTCTTTAAGAGGCTCCTCTGTCCTCCACTCGTTACCTGTATTAATGGCACCTGTTTGAACTTGTTATCAGTATAAAACACACCTGTCCACAACCTCAAACAGTCACACTCCAAACTCCACTATGGCCAAGACCAAAGAGCTGTCAAAGGATACCAGAAACAAATTTGTAGACCTGCACCAGGCTGGGAAGACTGAATCTGCAATAGGTAAGCAGCTTGGTTTGAAGAAATCAACTGTGGGAGCAATTATTAGGAAATGGAAGACATACAAGACCACTGATAATCTCCCTCGATCTGGGGCTCCACACAAGATCTCACCCCGTGGGGTTAAAATGATCACAAGAACGGTGAGCAAAAATCCCAGAACCACACGGGGGGACCTAGTGAATGACCTGCAGAGAGCTGGGACCAAAGTAACAAAGCCTACCATCAGTAACACACTACGTCACCAGGGACTAAAATCCTGCAGTGCCAGATGTGTTCCCCTGCTTCCAGGCCCGTCTGAAGTTTGCTAGAGGGCATTTGGATGATCCAGAAGAAGATTGGGAGAATGTCGTATGATCAGATGAAACCAAAATATAACTTTTTGGTAAAAACTCAACTCGTCGTGTTTGGAGGTCAAAGAATGCTGAGTTGCATCCAAAGAACACCATACCTAATGTGAAGCATGGGGGTGGAAACATCATGCTTTGAGGCTGTTTTTCTGCAAAGGGACCAGGACGACTGATCCGTGTAAAAGAAAGAATGAATGGGGCCATGTATCGTGAGATTTTGAGTGAAAACCTTCTTCCATCAGCAAGGGCATTGAAGATGAAACGTGGCTGGGTCTTTCAGCATGACAATGATCCCGGGCAACGAAGGAGTGGCTTCGTAAGAAGCATTTCAAGGTCCTGGAGTGGCCTAGCCAGTCTCCAGATCTCAACTCCATAGAAAATCTTTGGAGGGAGTTGAAAGTCCGTGCCCAGCAACAGCCCCAAAACATCACTGCTCTAGAGTAGATCTGCATGGAGGAATGGGCCAAAATACCAGCAACAGTGTGTGAAAATCTTGTGAAGACTTACAGAAAACGTTTGACCTCTGTCATTGTCAACAAAGGGTATATAACAAAGTATTGAGATAAACTTTTGTTATTGACCAAATACTTATTTTCCACCATAATTTGCAAATAAATTCATTAAAAATCCTACAATGTGATTATCTGGATTTTTTTTCTCTCATTTTGTCTGTCATAGTTTAAGTGTACCTATGATGAAAATTACAGACCTCTCATCTTTTTAAGTGGGAGAACTTGAACAATTGGTGGCTGACTAAATACTTTTTTGCCCCAATGAGCAGTGTATATGTATACACCTTGCGAAAGTATTCGGCCCCCTTGAACTTTGCGACCATTTGCCACATTTCAGGCTTCAAACATAAAGATATAAAACTGTATTTTTTTGTGAAGAATCAACAACAAGTGGGACACAATCATGAAGTGGAACGACATTTATTGAATATTTCAAACTTTTTTAACAAATCAAAAACTGAAAAATTGGGCGTGCAAAATTATTCAGCCCCCTTAAGTTAATACTTTGTAGCGCCACCTTTTGCTGCGATTACAGCTGTAAGTCGCTTGGGACATGTCTCTATCAGTTTTGCACATCGAGAGACTGAAAATTTTTCCCATTCCTCCTTGCAAACCAGCTCGAGCTCAGTGAGGTTGGATGGAGAGCATTTGTGAACAGCAGTTTTCAGTTCTTTCCACAGATTGGATTCAGGTCTGGACTTTGACTTGGCCATTCTAACACCTGGATATGTTTATTTTTGAACCATTCCATTGTAGATTTTGCTTTTTGTTTTGGATCATTGTCTTGTTGGAAGACAAATCTCTGTCCCAGTCTCAGGTCTTTTGCAGACTCCATCAGGTTTTCTTCCAGAATGGTCCTGTATTTGGCTCCATCCATCTTCCCATCAATTTTAACCATCTTCCCTGTCCCTGCTGAAGAAAAGCAGGCCCAAACCATGATGCTGCCACCACCATGTTTGACAGTGGGGATGGTGTGTTCAGGGTGATGAGCTGTGTTGCTTTTACGCCAAACATAACGTTTTGCATTGTTGCCAAAAAGTTCAATTTTGGTTTCATCTGACCAGAGCACCTTCTTCCACATGTTTGGTGTATCTCCCAGGTGGCTTGTGGCAAACTTTAAACAACACATTTTATGGATATCTTTAAGAAATGGCTTTCTTCTTGCCACTCTTCCATAAAGGCCAGATTTGTGCAATATACGACTGATTGTTGTCCTATGGTCTCCCACCTCAGCTGTAGATCTCTGCAGTTCATCCAGAGTGATCATGGGCCTCTTGGCTGCATCTCTGATCAGTCTTCTCCTTGTATGAGCTTAAAGTTTAGAGGGACGGCCAGGTCTTGGTAGATTTGCAGTGGTCTGATACTCCTTCCATTTCAATATTATCGCTTGCACAGTGCTCCTTGGGATGTTTAAAGCTTGGGAAATATTTTTGTATCCAAATCCGGCTTTAAACTTCTTCACAACAGTATCTCGGACCTGCCTGGTGTGTTCCTTGTTCTTCATGATGCTCTCTGCGCTTTTAACGGACCTCTGAGACTATCACAGTGCAGGTGCATTTATACGGAGACTTGATTACACACAGGTGGATTGTATTTATCATCATTAGTCATTTAGGTCAACATTGGTGTCACGAACCTCGCTGAAGAGGGTGCCTCTTCCTGTTCGGGCGGGGCTCGGCGGTCGTCGTCACCGGCCTATTAGCTGCCATCGATTCTTTTTCCATTTGTGGTTGTTATTGGTTTATTGGGTACACCTGTTTTGTATTAGGGTTTGTTTGTAGGGTATTTAAGGGTACTAGGCCTGCTGGGTATTTTGTGCGGGCTTGTTTACTCTGTGTTTGATGGTGTATTGCTTTTCGTGTTCTTTATTTATCCGGTCTATTTTGTCCTGTTGTTTTTGGACTGGCAACTTATACGCCTTGTGTGTTGGCGTCATTCATTTTGGTTGCACCGGTGAATAAATGTTTGATAAACGACAGAACACTGCTCTCTGCGCCTGATTCCACCCACCACTCATAGTTTATCGTAACAGAAACCCGCACCGAAGAAATGGAATCAGCAGGAGCAGCGACCACCCCTCTCCCCACTATTGAGGAGCGCGTCCATCACCACACAGCTGTCCTCCATCGGATTGGTACGGCGATGGATCAGATGATGGAGAGGATGGAACGATGGGAAAGGAGTGGTCTACCGACGTCTATCTCAGCTCTCCCACTGCCGACACCACCTACACCACCTACATCGTCCTCTGGGTCCGGCGCACTGCGTCTCACTCCCCCGAGGGAGTACGAGGGAGCAGCGGCTGGGTGCCAGGGATTTTTGCTCCAGCTAGAGCTCTACCTGGCTACCGTGCGTCCGGCTCCCTCGGGTGAGGAGAGTGTGAACCTCCTCGTCTCCTGTTTAACGGGCAGGGCCCTGGACTGGGCTAACGCGGTCTGGAACAGTCCAGACTCGGCTCGGGACAACTACCTGGAGTTCACCCGCCGTTTCAGAGCTGTGTTCGATCATCCACCAGAGGGTAAAGCGGCGGGTGAGCAACTGTTCCACCTCAGACAGGAGATGAGGAGTGCGCAGGACTTCGCGTTGGAGTTTAGGACCCTAGCTGCTGGTGCTGGGTGGAATGACAGGGCCCTGATGGATCATTACCGGTGTAGTCTTCGGGAGGACGTCCGCCGGGAGCTAGCTTGCAGAGACACAACTCTCTCCCTGGATGAACTTATAGACATGTCTATTCGATTGGACAACCTGCTGGCTGCCCGCGGGCGTTCGGAAGGGGTCCTGTTAATTCCACCCTCCAGCTCTCCCACTCCCACTCTGATGGAGTTGGGAGGAGCTGCATCTAGGGGAACCAGAGGGGGCTCCTCCTGCTCCTATTGTGGACGTAGAGGACACACTTCGGACCGGTGTTGGAGGAGTCCCTCTGGGAGTCGAGATGGTCGGCGGAACACTCCTCGGCCACCCCAGGTGAGTAAGCACCAAACTCACTCAGAGCTCCTTGTTGGTCACATGTTTTTGTTAATATTTTTCCCTGCGTTTTTTCCCTCTCTTCAGCATAAGGCGCTAGTCGATTCAGGCGCAGCTGGGAGTTTTATGGATCGTGGACTCGCCCGTAAATTGGGTATTCCGTTAGTGCCGATAGACCCACCTGTCCCCGTGCACTCCTTAGATAGCCGACCGTTAGGGTCAGGGCTGGTCAGGGAGGCCACGATTCCGCTGGACATGGTAATGCAGGGGAATCATAGGGAGAGGATCAGTTTCTACCTTATTGATTCACCTGGGTTCCCGGTGGTATTGGGGGTTCCCTGGCTGGCTATTCACAATCCCGTTATTTCCTGGAAACAGGGGGCTCTTAAGGGGTGGTCAGACGAGTGTTCGGAGAGGTGTATAGGAGTTTCCATCGGTGCCACGACGGTGGAGAGTCCAGACCAGGTTTCCACCGTGCGCATTCCCCCAGAATATGCCGATTTGGCTATCGCTTTTAGTAAGAAGAAAGCGACCAAATTACCACCTCATCGACGGTGGGATTGCGTGATAAACCTCCTGGAGAACGCTGCACTTCCCCGGAGTCATGTGTACCCACTGTCACAGAAGGAGACGTTGGCTATGGAGACATATGTCACGGAAGCTCTGAGACAGGGGTACATTCGGTCCTCCATGTCACCCGTCTCCTCAAGTTTCTTTTTTGTGAGGAAAAAGGAGGGAGGTCTGCGTCCGTGCATTGATTATCGAGGTCTCAATTCGATCACAGTGGGTTTTAGTTATCCGCTACCTCTCATCGCTACGGCGGTGGAATCATTCCACGGAGCGCGTTTCTTCACAAAACTGGACCTCAGGAGCGCGTATAATCTGGTGCGTATTCGGAAGGGAGACGAGTGGAAAACAGAGTTTAGTACCACATCAGGCCACTATGAGTTCCCGCGTCATGCCGTATGGGTTGATGAATGCTCCAGCCGTCTTCCAATCCTTTGTAGATGAGATTCTCAGGGACTTGCACGGGCAGGGTGTGGTAGTCTATATTGATGACATCTTGATTTATTCTGCCACACGCGCCGCGCATGTTTCCTTGGTGCGCAAGGTTCTTGGGCGACTGCTGGAGCATGACCTATACGTCAAGGCTGAGAAATGTGTGTTCTCCAAACCAGCCGTTTCCTTTCTGGGTTATCGCATTTCCAGCTCGGGGATGATGATGGAGTGTGACCGCGTTAATGCCGTGCGTAATTGGCCGACTCCGACCACGGTAAAGGAGGTGCAGCGGTTTTTAGGGTTTGCCAATTACTCCCGGAGGTTTATCCGGGGTTTTGGCCAAGTAGCGGCGCCCATTACCTCACTGCTGAAGGGGGGACCGGTGCGTCTGCGGTGGTCAGCAGAGGCTGATGGAGCCTTCAACCAGTTGAAGGTACTGTTCACTGGAGCTCCCGTGTTGGCGCATCCGGACCCTTCGTTAGCATTCATAGTGGAGGTGGATGCGTCCGAGGCTGGGGTTGGGGCCGTGCTGTCTCAGCGTTCGGGCACGCCACCGAAGCTCCGTCCCTGCGCTTTCTTTTCTAAGAAGCTGGATCCGGCGGAGCGGAACTATGATGTGGGGGATCGGGAGTTACTAGCTATGGTAAAGGCCCTGAAGGTGTGGAGACACTGGCTAGAGGGGGCTAAACACCCTTTTCTCATCTGGACTGACCACCGTAATCTGGAGTATATTCGAGAAGCGAGGAGACTGAATCCGCGTCAGGCTAGGTGGGCCATGTTTTTTACACGTTTTAGATTTACAATCTCTTACAGACCAGGTTCCCTCAACACTAAGGCCGACGCACTGTCCCGTCTCTATGACACCGAGGACCGGTCCATCGAACCCACTCCCATCCTTCCAGCCTCTCGGCTGGTGGCCCCAGTGGTATGGGAGGTGGACGCGGACATCGAGCGGGCGTTGAGGGTTGAACCTGCGCCTATACAGTGTCCGACTGGTAAAAGTTACGTACCGCTTGGTGTCCGTGATAAATTGATTCGGTGGGCTCACACACTACCGTCTGCGGGTCATCCGGGGATTGATAGGACGGTGCGAGGTCTTAGGGGGAAATACTGGTGGCCTACTTTAGCTAGGGATGTGAGGATCTATGTCTCCTCCTGTTCGGTATGCGCCCAGAGTAAGGCTCCTAGGCACCTTCCTAGAGGGAAGTTACAGCCCCTCCCGGTTCCACAACGGCCATGGTCCCATCTCTCGGTGGATTTTCTTACTGATCTTCCTCCATCTCAGGGAAACACTACCGTTCTGGTCGTTGTGGATCGGTTCTCTAAGTCCTGCCGTCTCCTCCCATTGCCTGGTCTTCCCACGGCCCTACAGACTGCAGAGGCTCTATTTACCCACGTCTTCCGGCACTATGGGGTTCCAGAGGATATAGTCTCCGATCCCCAGTTCACGTCCCGGGTTTGGAAGGCGTTTATGGAGCATCTGGGGATCTCGGTCAGCCTTACCTCTGGTTATCACCCCGAAAGTAATGGGCAGGTGGAGAGATTAAACCAGGAGGTGGGTAGGTTTCTGAGGTCGTATTGCCAGGATCGGCCAGGAGAATGGGCGAGGTACATCCCGTGGGCAGAATTGGCCCAGAACTCTCTTCGGCATTCGTCCACAAATATGTCGCCATTTGAATGCGTACTGGGCTACCAGCCGGCCCTGGCTCCGTGGCATCAGAGTCAGACCGAGGCTCCTGCGGTGGAGGAGTGGGTACAGCGCTCTAGAGAGACCTGGCAGGCAGTCCAGGCTTCTCTCAGGCAGGCCAGTGAACGGCAGAAGAGAGTCGCTGACCGCCACCGCAGTGAGGCACCGGTGTTCGCACCAGGGGACAGGGTCTGGCTCTCGACCCGAAACCTGCCCCTCCGCCTGCCCTGCCGGAAGCTGGGGCCGCAGTGTGTGGGGCCATTTAAAGTCCTGAGGAGGATAAACGAGGTTTGTTATAGATTGCAACTTCCCTCTTATTATCGCATTAACCCCTCGTTTCATGTGTCTCTCCTCAGGCCGGTGGTAGCTGGTCCCCTACAAGACAATGAGGTGCCGGAGGTCCCTCCACTCCCTCTGGACATCGAGGGGTCCCCGGCGTACACAGTACGAGCTATTCTGGACTCGAGACGCCGGGTGAGGGGCCTGCAGTACCTCGTGGACTGGGAGGGGTACGGTCCGGAGGAGAGGTGCTGGGTACCGGGGAGGGACATTTTAGATCCTTCCCTCTTGAGGGATTTCCACAGCCTTCACCCGGATCGCCCCGCGCCTCGTCCTCCGGGTCGTCCTCGAGGCCGGGGTCGGCGCACTGTGGGTGCCGCGCGTCCGGGGGGTACTGTCACGAACCTCGCTGAAGAGGGTGCCTCTTCCTGTTCGGGCGGGGCTCGGCGGTCGTCGTCACCGGCCTATTAGCTGCCATCGATTCTTTTTCCGTTTGTGGTTGTTATTGGTTTATTGGGTACACCTGTTTTGTATTAGGGTTTGTTTGTAGGGTATTTAAGGGCACTAGGCCTGCTGGGTATTTTGTGCGGGCTTGTTTATTGTTACTCTGTGTTTGATGGTGTATTGCTTTTCGTGTTCTTTATTTATCCGGTCTATTTTGTCCTGTTGTTTTTGGACTGGCAACTTATACGCCTTGTGTGTTGGCGTCATTCATTTTGGTTGCACCGGTGAATAAATGTTTGATAAACGACAGAACACTGCTCTCTGCGCCTGATTCCACCCACCACTCATAGTTTATCGTAACAATTGGATCATTCAGAGATCCTCACTGAACTTCTGGAGAGAGTTTGCTGCACTGAAAGTAAAGGGGCTGAATAATTTTGCACGCCCAATTTTTCAGTTTTTGATTTGTTAAAAAAGTTTGAAATATCCAATAAATGTCGTTCCACTTCATGATTGTGTCCCACTTGTTGTTGATTCTTCACAAAAAAGTACAGTTTTATATCTTTATGTTTGAAGCCTGAAATGTGGCAAAAGGTCGCAAAGTTCAAGGGGGCCGAATACTTTCGCAAGGCACTGTATATATATATACACTGCTCAAAAAAATAAAGGGAACACTAAAATAACACATCCTAGATCTGAATGAATTAAATATTGTTCATGATTCTAGCTCAATAGTCAAATCTGTGTAACTGATTTTGGCATACACTATGTGGGATTTTATGTGATTCATTCCGATTTTAATTATTGTCATTTGAATTTCAGTTAGCTCGGGACTCAGCACATTATGTGTGAGGTTCTTCAAAGTATCAAATAAGTCAGAGATCCAGTCATCCAAGGTAAATGAGTCAGAGAACCAGACATCCAACTCTCAGCTGAAAACATATATAACCAGGCAAATAATATAAATCAGAGAACAAGGTGGATATTGAGAGGCTTTTTAAATACTTACTGTGTATGTATCTTTTCAGACCATAATGCTTTCACATGAAAACAAATACTGTGTAAGTAATGAAGTAAAACAAAATTCGAAATGGTTGCTTTTGGAGCTAAAACAATATCTAAAAGTTGTAGAAGAGGACAAACAAGAACATAATAATTTGCTAGCAAAGGCCATTTCCACCTGTTACATTGATGCCTGACAAAGAAGCGACATCGTAATTTAATTTTGATTGTTGGACCACCAAAAATAGCAGCAGAGTATGTCAACACGGAGAGGGAAAAACCTTCAAATGTTTTATGGCTGGCTGTGAAAGAGTCAGCAAAGGCTTTCCATCCATTTTAAGAGACCGAGAGGGAGATCGGCCAGCCCAGCTGCAGCTCACATAAAAACCAAACAAGCAAGAATGGCTATGCCTTACTCAAAAGAACAAGCATTACCCAGGATTGAACTACTGCTTGTCCTAGTGCTGAGAAAAAGCTGAAATTATTCCTGGATTAATGTCTGTTTACTCCTTGGCTCGTAATGTCATAACTCATGCCATGGCATAAAGGCTTTAAGTTTGATCTTATCTACTTCCAGTCAGTGGCAGTCAGTGCCATTTAAGATGAGGGAGGACAATAATTTTTATGAGGATGGTTTTATTTCTATTACAGCGTATGTGACCCGATTCAGGAATCTAGGCGTATGTCGCAAATCACGACTTCACAGGAGAGCCGTTTGAACGTAAAAATATATTTTTATCAAAATGCGTTTTTTTTGCAGAGATGCCTTCTCGAACATGTGAACTTTCATGTGCCTTAATATCAAACTTGTATGCCATCTGTAAATATGAATAAAATTGTTCATTGACAAGCCTAGTTGGTTTAGCCACAGAAAAAGCCAGCAACCTTCCCGCTAGCTATGATTGGCTGAGGTAATGAGTGGGCTGGACATCCCAAGAGATAAGTTTTTTGTGATGGACCACTTTCTGGAGGACGATCGTGCCATGCTGAATCTCTCGGACTCTGAAAATGAATCAGTCTGCCGTGAAGCTTTCATCCATGTATACGGGTAAGAATCTAACATTGAACCTATTTGGTTAACTTTAGCTAGCTATGACAATTGGTTTGTATTGCTAGTTAAAGCTTGCTGTCAGCTAGCCAGTTGGAGTTCATAGGCTGGATTGCTAATGTTATCCTGTGGATTAGGATTTTAGTTCATTCTTTAGCTAGCTAGCTAACCCTTAACATTACATGTCTAAACAAAATACCCCAAGTTAGCTAGCTAACGTTAGAAGAGGTTAGATGGCTGGCTGTGAATGCTATTCATTGACTACAGGTGGTAAGGGTAGGTAACAACACATTCGCCACGCTGATCCTCTACACTGGTGCCACTCAGGGGTGCATGCTCAGTGCTCACTCCTGTACTCCCTGTTCACTCATGACTGCACGGCCAGACATGACTCCCAACACCAAGTTTGCCAATGACACAACAGTGGTAGGCCTGATCACTGACAATGATGAGACAGTCTATAGGGAGCAGGTCAGAGACCTGACTGTGTGGTGCAAGGGCAACAACATCTCCCTCAACGTGATCAAAACAAAAGAGATGATTGTGGACTACAGGAAAAAGAGGACAGAGCACGCCCCCATTCTCATCAATGGGGCTGCAGTGGAGCAGGTTGAGAGCTTCAAGTTCCTTGGTGTCCACATCACCAACAAACTAACACGGTCCAAGCACACCAAGACAGTCGTGAAGAGGGCACAACGAAACCTATTCCCCCTCAGGAGACTGAAAGGATTTGACATGGGTCCTCAGATCCTCAACAGGTTCTACAGCTGCACCATTGAGAGCATCCTGACTTGTCGCATCACTGCCTGGTATGGCAACTGCTCGGCCTCTGACCGCAAGGCACTACAGAGAGTAGTGCGAACGGCCCAGTACATCACTGGACCAAGCTTCCTGCCATCCAGGACCTCTATACCAGGCGGTGTCAGAAGAAGGCCCTAAAAATTGTCAAAGACTCCAGCCACCCTAGTCATAGACTGTCCTCGGTAGTAACAGAGTGCCAAGTCTAGGTCCAAGAGGCTTCTAAACACCCAATCTGTAAGACTCCTGAACATTTAATCAATTGGCTACCCAGAAGATTTGCATTGAGTACTGTAATTGCAGTTGTCGCAGTGACATCATGCACATTCTATTGTCGTTATGAAAAAGTATAAACACAAAAATGACAGGGTGCATGACATCAGCAGCCTGGTGGTCCAAAATAGCATGAGTGCTGTGTTTTAAACCAATAAACCCATCAGTTAAACATTTTTGGGGGGCCTAACATTGTATCCTAATTTGAATTTGATGCAGGTCATGTTGTTCTTCAAATTACCGTCTCTGGTAAACACACTATATCAAATAAAATCAACGTTTATTTGTCACATGCACAGGATCTAGAAATTGTACAGTGAAATGGTTACTTGCATCGTGGAGTCTTTTGTTTAGACAAGTAGCTAGCTAGCTACAGTGTCATTCATATTCCATTCACACAGTGAAGTTTAAGATGAATAGGTTTAGGCTACTTAATACAAATTTTTACTACAAATATTCCATATACCCATCTTGAGGTTTTCTACCACCTAGCCTATGAATAAAAATGTATGACGTAGGTGCACAGGTCGAGAGAAACTCGAGTAATCAAGGTGACAGACATTGACACATTCAATACCACCTTGCACAATCTTTCCTGCGTCTAGCTGATCTAGGGTGTAATCATGAGTCAAACACTCGCAGACGAGAGTTTCTATTGGACAAATTCAGTTATGCTTATCCCCGTTTCGTTCTGTTTAAGAAACGTTTTAACAAGAGAATCTGCATAATGACTACACACCCGATCAAGCACAAACACAGTTCACTTTCATAGCAGCCAGATCGTTGTATAATTCCTTTTTGCATCTACTCACTCTCTTCCACTCACCTTTTCCCTTTAAGTGTAATTACTATTGTCATGACTGTCCTGTGAGGATCCAGATGGGTCGAATCAGCTTTGCAGTGGATGATTTCGGCCAGACCCCCTCTCAACCACAGAAGGGAGGAGAAGGGAGCTGCTGGGGGATTGAGTGCGCACACCCTGTTGTAAATCAAGATCATTCAGCTATCTCCCTCTCCAAATTCACACAGGAATGTGTCTTTGTTTCACAGACATTTTCCCACCGGACACATCGCATGCGCGAGCATCGCAAAATAAATGTAGAAGTCCATGTTATTCAATTATTGCTCGCGCGCGCCAACGAGCGTCTGCGACGCCAAGGGCTAAAATAGAACTCATTCCTATTTCTGACGCAGATCGCGCTGCAAGTCCTGCCTCTCCCATCTCCTCATTGGTTATACCCACGTGGGTGATTGAAAGATGAACTGTTTTGCCGGTAGTCGTGGTAATACAATGAAAGTTTAGATACGATCACCATATAAATTAAACGATGAAAAAGCCTGGAAGGAGGAGAGATGACTAGAAACGATTCGGGTGGCCGTTTTATGTGTGGACTAATTGTCGGAGTAGAGGACCTTGTGCATTTCAGGTAAAATAGCAACTCAATGTTTATCTCCCAGGACAAATTAGCTAGCAACAGCAAGCTAGCTAAATATGTCGACCTGCAGCTCATGTCCAAAGTGGTTTGAATTCTGAAATCTCAAGGTAGAGGTAGAGACACGATAGTCACCTCCCGGACAATCACTGATGAGCTCCGTAGTTCTGTTCAGGACTACAGAACGGGTAGCCGGATGCCGGGGGCGACGGCAGAGGAGAGCAAAAAGGCCCAACACCCTTTCCAAGAAGGACTGGTTCTGACAGAAATACACAAAGAACCAAGACATTTACACAAAAACATTAATGATTTCGTACTCCAAACGGGCAGCAGTTTGTGTGCAAAGTATCTGATTACTGTGAGAGTAGTTTCTAAATGTACCAAAGTATTATTCTCTGTCCCTCTCTCTTTTGCCCTCTCCATGTCTTTTGTAACAAGCCGCCATATTGTGTCAGTCCTCTGTTTCTAATTTATTAAGTATTTGTCGTATTTTAACATTTAGTTAGCTAGTAAATAAATAATTAAACCAATTTGTGTAGTACTGAATCATAAATTGTTTTTTTTGCAGATTTATTTATTTATTTTATTTTTATTTATTTTATTTATCTGTTATTTTACCAGGTAAGTTGACTGAGAACACGTTTTCATTTGCAGCAACGACCTGAGGAATAGTTACAGGGAAGAGGAGGGGGATGAATGAGCCAATTGTAAACTGGGGATTATTAGGTGACCGTGATGGTTTGAGGGCCAGATTGGGAATTTAGCCAGGACACCGGGGTTAACACCCCTACTCTTACGATAAGTGCCATGGGATCTTTAATGACCTCAGAGAGTCAGGACACCCGTTTAACGTCCCATCCGAAAGACTGCACCCTACACAGGGCAGTGTCCCCAATCACTGCCCTGGGGCATTGGGATATTGTTTTAGACCTACTGGCCCTCCAACACCACTTCCAGCAGCATCTGGTCTCCCATCCAGGAACTGACCAGGACCAACCTGGGTGGTATCAAATCAAATGTATTTATATAGCCCTTCGTACATCAGCTGATATCACAAAGTGCTGTACAGAAACCCAGATTAAAACCCCAAACATCAAGCAATGCAGGTGTAGAAGCACGGTGGCTAGGAAAAACTCCCTAGAAAGGCCAAAACCTAGGAAGAAACCTGGAGAGGAACCAGGGTATGTGGTATGCAGCACATTACAACTGTTCTGAATGAGGATATGATACAAGGTTATGATTAATAAATTGACTGTTTATAGATAGGTCAAGACCTTTAGAGTTTAATTTGGGAGATTGTAACTTTTAAAGAAACGCTCTTGTGGTGCCCAATTCCTAATGAGTTAATAGTTACATGATTCATTTAATCGGGTAACAATTAAACATAGTTAGTTGATTAGATAAATAACAGTCATCAGATTAATGAAAGTAAAGTCACGACACTATGTACTTTCAATATTATTAAATATTTTGCAGGGTATATCAACAATTTAGTTATTACAAAATCATTATAAAGAAACCATAAAATGTTTCTACGCAGGAACAAGCAACTTAATGTAAAATGAAATGTACTGTGAATTATTCATACAATTACTATGTAGCTACTATGTTACAATGATGGCAGTACTTGGGAATCCTTTAGTTAGTGGTTGTAGATGGTTTTTGCAGTGTTTCACTATATGCATAAGCTCCTGTCAGATTTTAGAATTGTATTTAATTCTATGGAAATCTTTCGTGGAATGTGTACTCTCCACTGCACATCTTGAGCCAGAACCTGCCGTATCCTTAACAGTTAAACATAAATTTGTGCAAAATCATGTTTCTAGGGGATACGGAGCAGTTCCTTGCTCCTCATCCCAGAAAAAAGACAACACATTTTTTTTTAATTATAAAATGTAATGCGGGAACACATATCTTGCTTTTACTTTCTCTTACATTATCTCTACCGTGTGTGTGTGTGTGAATGAGTGTGCATTATCAGTGTTTATTTGAATTTATAAGTGATAGGGGGAAGTTCAATACGCCTGTAGAAAAGGCCCATGGAGTTGGTGGAATAATCCTTTAATTCATTGCCATTTACTCAGCTGGGCCAGGGCGCTTTAATTAGGTCAGGTGGAAATGTCCGACAGATCTCAACTCCATAAAAGGAGGAAATTGCCATCGCCTGATCTCGCTGCTTTCTCTTCCTTAACTCCATCTGATCCAGAAGTTCTGTGCGTCCATGAATCCACGTAAATCCACCGACTCTTACCTTTCATCTGAATTATCTGTGGCGATCGGGAGAGTGGGCCATTCAGTTACTGTTAATAGTTATTACCGCGGAGCGCGGCTTGGAGCGCACGCTTCAAACATTGTGTAATGTGAATTGTCAATGATCACGTCCCTACGGATCCTCATAGGCCAATTATGCAATCGATATGGTTCATGTGTATTGAAATTAATTATATGTACACATGAAGACAATTGAAAGAGTGAAATGAGAAATGTCATTGTTTGCTAACTGATTGACTTTGATAATGGGGATTATAGATTGTATAACCATTCACTGTTTGTATTCTTTCATAATTTATGATAAATAGTTAAGAGCCTAAATGACTCGCGGATGATTACTATTGAGTTCTTAATGAACTGGACTGTCGAATTCCCTAAATTATGTTAATAATGAATGATATGATTTGATCTTTGATTATGAATTTGATTGGATACATGTTATTTGTTTCCTTTGTGATGCAGCACAGACTACTCAGTAAATATACCACTTTATGGTTAAAGGAATTCCTGCCTCAGTCTCATACATTCCTCTGTCACCTGACACTTGACCACCTGTTCACCTTCACTGTCAGTCATCCTACCTGTCCAGCTACCCACACAGATTCCACTAATCTTTCAATGGTCTTTCGAGCTAGATGATGACTGAACCAAAGACAGGTGAAAAGGAAATGGAGGCAGAGAGGGAAGAATTGTCTCCACTGGAAGGAAGAAGAGAGGAGGAGAGAGCAGCTGAGGGAAAGGTCTTGGAACAAAGGAAATATCCAGGAGCTAAGCCTAAAGCAACAAAGGCTTCATCCTTAACCACCAGCAGCACCAGAAGAACCAGGCAAGCACCTGGTTGTCTTAAGGATTATGTGGTCGAGTTTCCGACATCAAAGGGCAAGCACACCAGAGCTCAAAGAGTTGATGGATCAACTATACGTTTCAGCCATCAACCATCTCCTTTGAGCCAAGGACTGGAAACTGCTTTGGAGCAGGAAAGTGGTCTACATGAAGAACCTATGGAGGAGGTAACTCCCACCGCACAGGTCGACCAGCTTCCTGAGGCAGGCGCCGCTCACTCCTTAACTAATGGGAAATCGTCGATGCACTCTAGACGGAGTGGGAGTTCGACCAGTGGATACTCCTTTGGAAGTGGCCATGGCAGCCGCCATTCACTAGCCCTACAAGAGAGTTGTCCTACAAGAGAGGATGAAACTATTAGCTTTGGAGGAAATTGAGCGTCAGATTGAGGAGGAACGATAGGCTGACGAACGATGTAACCAATTGGATGTGCAGGCCCGTAGAGCTCTACAGGAAAGGGAATTCATTGCCTGGCACAGCAGCGACGGCACCGTCAAGCCAGAAGGGAATTGGAGGAGGCACGGATGGTCTCATCCTTCCTTTAGAGGAACGAACAGGGAGTTGACGTGACCACCCCTCCACATGGACCTGACCTGTCTGCCTTTCTTTCCCAATCTGCCCCTCTGGTACAGCATGGCACACAGTCCCCGGAGGCTCCGGGGTCAACAGCCAACACGGAGCACGGGAGACAGGCCGCTCCGCCAACGCCCTCTATGCCAGTGACACAAGTTAGCATTCCTCCATCTGGACAAAGCATCACTCCTTCGCCTTTCCGCCAATTACCAACCAAGGCAAATCGTTCCTTTCGTCCAGGGCCAGGCCAGTCCTCAACAGGTCGGAGGGCTTTCGCCCAATTCCGGTTGCCACAAATGGAGGGTCTGGGACAGTAGGGGACCGGCCCAATGAGGCCACAGTGGGCTCATCAGAAGTCCCGGGTTTATCCTTCACGCAACCAGAAGAGGGAGCCAACATTATGAAACTTCTAGTAGCCTCAGCCTATGGAATTCCCACACCCAAACTGCCATACTTTGAAAACGAAAAGGAGAGTGAATTTGTCCTTTTGGGAATGGCATTGGAGAGTCTACTGGGTATTCACAGTCATCTGTCAGAACGCTACAAATACCAAGTACTAATGGATCATTTGCGGTTTCCCAGTGCATACAGGCTGGCCCAATCCTTTATGCACTCCGCAACACCATACACTGCTGCTCTCCAGGCCCTGAAGGCGAGATATGGTGAGCCACGTCAGCTAGTCCAGAATGAACTAAACAACATCCTGAACACGTCTCCAATTAAAATGGGAGACCATGCTGCCTTCCAAGAATTCTCCCTGGCTGTCCAATCCCTGACCTCGATGCTCCAATCCGTTGAAGGAGAAGACGGGAACGAGCTGAAATGTGGCTCCCACGTGGACAGGCTTCTTAGCAAACTTCCAGTGTACCTCAGAGACAGTTTCATTGAACATTGTTTGAATAAGGGCATCCTGAAAGAGGGCTCGAGAAGCACCTATGCTCTTAGAGTCCTGGCCGCATGGTTGGAGGTAAAGGCGAAGAGCATCGCTCACCAGGCCACAATCTCAGCCATAGCCACCGGGGGAAGGAAGGAGTTTGAACGCCAGGAGGGACAGAAAAGGCCAAATCCCACTACCATGTACTTAAATAGTGAGGCCGGGGAGGAACCCGGGAAGAAGACCCCTCTCAAGAGCAAGAACATCAAATTCCAGTCTTACTGCCCATATTGCAATAGTAAGGGGCACTTCCTTGGCTCATGCCCTAGGGTAAAAAAGCTCACTCAAACTCAATTGAAGGCCTGGATCACTTCAGGCGAGCGATGCTACAAGTGTGCCCGTAGCCATAAGGCGGAGACCTGCACATTGAGGAAACCCTGCAACCGCTGTAAAGAAATCCATCTCACCGTGTTGCATGATCTAATTCCCCAAGCACAGAAGGAGCAGAGTATGCTCATGGTAGGAGCTGCAAAGGAGCTGTACCTCGACCAGCAGAACCGGTCTCCAAGGG
Organism: Oncorhynchus nerka; assembly: GCF_034236695.1. Classification (NCBI taxonomy): domain Eukaryota; kingdom Metazoa; phylum Chordata; class Actinopteri; order Salmoniformes; family Salmonidae; genus Oncorhynchus; species Oncorhynchus nerka. Next base: position 78,517 of record NW_027040341.1, read on the forward strand.
TCATGTTGAAGGTGGTCAAGGTCACTCTGCAAAGTAAAGGGAGAAGCATTGATACATTCGGCGTTCTAGATGATGGGTCAGAAAAAACAATCATTCTCACGGCGGCCACCCGTCAGCTTAACCTGGAGGGGACCCCGAGACCCTTAATCTCAGAACAGTGCGACATGATGTTATCCAAATGAAAGGCTCTGCTGTAACCTTTAGCATTTCACCTTCAGGAAACAGGGACGTGGCCTATAACATCACCAATGCCTTCACGGCAGATGGCTTGAATCTCGCAGAGCACTCCTGCCCGGTAAGTGTTCTACAGAAACAATATCCTCATCTACGAGGATTGCCTCTTCCTAACCTGGCCAGAGTAGCACCACTTATCCTGATTGGGTCAGACCACCCACATCTCGTCACCCCGACTGAGCCTATACGAGCTGAACCAAAAGGAGGGCCCATTGCTGTCCATACATCCTTGGGTTGGGCTGTGCAAGGTCCATCCCATCAACTTCTCGCCACCCAAGCTGTACAGTCACAGCAAGTCCTCTTCACCAGATGCAGCCACTGACCTCCTTCGGAATATTGAGATGCTCTGGAAGATGGACACCTTCTCCAACCGGAAGCTACAGGAGGTCACTCGCTCGAAACATGATTCCTATGCATTAGACCTCCTGGAGAAGAGCACCACCACCACTGAAATGGATGGCGTTAGCAGGTATGCAACCCCACTGCTACGGGTGCCCAACCATCCTCCTCTGGAAACCACGACACAGGCTGTACTCCCACTACTGCGTGGAACGGAGCGACGCCTGGTGAAGAATCCTGAGCTTGCAGAAGTTCATAACCGAGAGATTCATAACCTTGTGAAGGCAGGCTATGTTACTGAAGTGACAGCTCATGAAGAGGGAAACGCACTCCGTGAATCCTGGTATCTCCCTCACCATGTTATCCAGCAACATGGTGGGAAGTATAGACTTGTCTTCAACTGTTCATTCCAAGCTGCTGGTCAAAGCCTGATGACTGTCTACTCCCCGGACCAACCTTAGGTCCTTCCTTGCTCGGTGTCCTTCTCCGGTTCCGGCAGCACTCTACAGCCATCAGTGGAGACATCAAAGCCATGTTTCATCAGATTCGTTTACTGCCTTCCGACACCACACTGCTCCGGTTCATATGGCGAGATATGGAACGAGATGCAGAGCCCACAATCTATGAATGGCAGGTACTCCCATTTGGGCAGTCCTTGCTGTGCCATATACGCTCTGCAGAGACACGCATGGGAGCATCCAGACAGTGACCCAGAAGTATTGGATTCAGTGGAAAATGCCTTCTATGTGGATAACTGCTTACAGAGCATCCCATCCACGGCTGAAGCGAAAGCACTCCTTGATAAAGTACGGAATCTCCTGTCCAAAGGGGGATTTGAGGTCCGACAGTGGGCTAGTAAAAGAGCGGAGGTTATCCAGCACCTCCCGCCACAAGCTAGGTCCAGTAGCAGTGAACTATGGCTAACGCAGTCTGGTGCTAACCCAGAAGAGCCCACTCTAGGACTGAGGTGGAGCTGCATACCGGATACCCTGGGGTATAAGCACCGCTCATTCCCGAGTACCGAAACCCCACTCTGCACACCATCTATCGGACCCTGGCCAGTCAATCCCCTTGGGTATATCCTGCCACACACAACACGGGCCAAAGTCATAGTCCAGGACCTGTGGCAGACCAAGAGGGACTGGGATGAACCAATCCACCCGGCTGACCTAGTGGAACGATGGATCTGTTGGGAAACGAAGTTAACGGAGCTCTCTGATGTCCAAATGCCAAAATGTTATGTACCATCCTGTGCTGGCCAACTGGGATCATGCCTCGAACTGCATGTGTTCTGTGACGCTTCGGAGCGAGCTTATGGGGCGGTTTCCTATCTTAGAGTGGAGGATAAGGCAGGCCACACCCATGTCTCCTTTGTCATGGCCAGGTCCAGGGTCGCACCCAAGAAGCAGTTGTCAATGCCTAGGCTGGAACTCAGTGCTGCCCTTTCCGGAGCCCAGTTGGCCTCTACTTTGCGAGCCGAGCTCACCTTGCCAATCCAAAGGGTCATCTACTGGAGTGATTCGACCACTGTATTGACCTGGCTCAAGTCGGAGTCCTGCAGGTATAAGGTGTTCGTCGGAACTCGCATTGCGAAAATCCAAGACCTAACAGAAGTCCAGGACTGGAGGTATGTTGATAGCATAAACAATCCTGCTGATGACATTACTAGCTGTAAAAACCCTTCAGGAACTGGCTCAACCCCATCGCTGGAGCTTGGGACCACCATTCTTGTCCCAACCAGAGAACGAGTGGCCGACAGCCCCCAGGCGTGCGGCCCCTCCGCAACCAACTGAAGCTCATGAGTTAAGGAAGTCTGCCCAATGCTACAGCATCTCTATGCAACCAACAACGGCTCTCCCTGACCTAACACAATCTCAAACACTGCCGGATCTGCCGGATCTGATCGCCGCCACAAACCAGACCTCAGCTTCTATTTTTTTTTTTTCACCTTTATTTAACCAGGTAGGCTAGTTGAGAACAAGTTCTCATTTGCAACTGCGACCTGGCCAAGATAAAGCATAGCAGTGTGAACAGACAACACAGAGTTACACATGGAGTAAATAACACAGTAGAAAAAAAGGGGAGTCTATATACATTGTGTGCAAAAGGCAGGAGGTAGGCGAATAACTACAATTTTGCAGATTAACACTGGAGTGATAAATGATCAGATGGTCATGTATAGGTAGAGATATTGGTGTGCAAAAGAGCAGAAAAGTAAATAAATTAAAACAGTATGGGGATGAGGTAGGTGAAAGTGGGTGGGCTATTTACCAATAGACTATTTACAGCTGCAGCGATCGGTTAGCTGCTCAGATAGCAGATGTTTGAAGTTGGTGAGGGAGATAAAAGTCTCCAACTTCAGCGATTTTTGCAATTCGTTCCAGTCACAGGCAGCAGAGTACTGGAACGAAAGGCGGCCAAATGAGGTGTTGGCTTTAGGGATGATCAGTGAGATACACCTGCTGGAGCGCGTGCTACAGATGGGTGTTGCCATCGTGACCAGAGACACTACTCCTCCAGCAAGCACAAGCAGTTAGCTTCACTGAGGAGTTAACAGCTCTGAAAGCCGGTAGGGAAGTGGCTAAGGACAGCCGTCTTCTCTCTCTTGCCCCAGAATATGATCCAATCCTTGGAGTGATCAGAGTCGGAGGGAGGCTGCGCCAAGCAAAGGTTTTGGACCCAGATGCTATCCACCCAATTATCCTTGATTCCAGACACCCTCTTACCAGGCTCCTCATCAAGAGTTATGATGAGTGGCTTCTCCACCCAGGGCCAGAGAGGGTCTATGGGGAGATGAGGCGGAAGTACTGGATAATTGGAGGATGAGGAGCCATTCGTAAGCACCAATACGCCTGCGTAGAATGTCAGAGATGGCAGGCCGGAGCTACGGTGCCCAAAATGGCAGATTTACCCCCTGCTCGCTTGCGTCTCCTTAAACCACCCTTCTGGTCAACAGGAGTAGATTGCTTTGGCCCCTTGATGATCAAGTTAGGTCGTCGTGTGGAAAAGTGTTTGACAACCAGATGTGTCTACCTGGACCTACTGGAGAGTTTGGATACTGAAGCCTTCCTCATGGCTCTACGGCGGTTTATCTCCCGACGGGGGAAACCCTACGAGATCCTGGCTTGACAGAGGTACGAACTTCAAGGCAGGAGAAGCCAGGTTGGAGGATTCCTTCCAAGCCATGGAACCCAGCCTCCAGGATCAGCTGATGGACCAACAAATCTCATTTAAATTTAACCCTCCAGGCGCTCCTCATTTTGGAGGAACATGGGAGCGAGAGATCAAATCTGTAAAGACGGCCTTACGAGTCGTCCTGGGGGACCAAACTGTCACTGAAACTGTCTTGAGGACCGTCCTGATAGAGGTGGAAGGGATTCTGAACTCCAAACCCTTGGGATATCTCTCTGCAGACATCGCTGACCCCGATCCGGTTACACCGAATATGCTCTTGATGGGACGCCGAGATGCGTCACTTCCTCAAGCCATGTATGCTGATACCAACCTCGTAGGCAGACGCCGGTGGCGATACAGCCAAATCTTAGCTGACCATTTTTGGGCCCTATTCATTCGGGATTACCTACCAAGTCTACAGCACAGAGGGAAATGGCGGAGAGAAATGGCCAGCCTGGAAACTGGCCAAGTAGTAATGTTGGTGGACCCTCAGCTGCCTCGAGCCTCCTGGCCGGTGGGCCGTATAACTAAGACCATGCCTGGGACCGATGGTCGTGTTAGATCAGTGGAGATCCAGGTGAAGAACCAGACATATATCCGGCCAGTTGCCCGACTAATTCCTCTCCCTGAGATGACAGAGGACGGGGAGCAATGAGCCTTTTGAGGAGTGTGGAATTTAACAAATTTCCGGGGTGGCTGTAGAAAAAGCCCATGGAGTTGGTGGAATATAATCCTTTAATTAACTTTTTTTTTAACTTTCCTCCTGCCTTCATCTCTTTTATAGCGTCGCTCACCTCTGCTGTTTTTGGTGATCCTTCTTCCACATTGGTTGGGCGTTTCTTTAGAGCTGTCAAACGCTGGCTGTGAACGAAGGAACTCAGGTGCCACTAGCATGACCTCTGCCAAGTGGGCACTCCTCGCCACAGTGTTGTGATCCACACCCATGCTGTGGAAAGCAGTGGACATGCTTCCCTTCTTTTTGTAGGTCGCCGGGAGCTTCTTGTACCTTTTCGCTATGTTGTCCGGGGTTTTGGCTGCTAACATATATACATAAAGCAATTTGTGATTGAAATCTGAACACAATAGCATTTATTCTAAAAATACATATTTATATCTTTCCTTCTGACATAACTCAAATAAAGCTTAAGCTAGTAAAACAAATCAAACTTCAGCATGTACAGAATGGATGAGGATGTTTAATTAGAAAACATAACACAGCCTTAATTAGGTTCATGATATACAGTAACTACATAGTAATGCTCTTAGTAACAACAATGTAGGTACATAGTAATTGCAATGTAATTACAGTTGTGACATGTTATTACAGGAAGCCTTCCCCTGAGTCCTCCCTCTGCCATACCTTGTTCCACCGGTGTAATAATCTATGGTTCTAAACAATATTACCATGTAATTACATAGTTGCAATTCCAATAAAACTACAATTGTGAATAAAATAATTACTATCTGGTAACTAATACTATGTAGTTACTATTACTACTCAGGTAATTTGTTCATTTTATACTTTAAACTATATCAAATACTTTATATTGCTTTTGCCAGCTGGCTCCCCACATGCACAGGCGCAGAACAAGCTGTTCAAACGATGTGATAACTCAACGGTGGGGCTGTGTGAACACTGTGTTAATAATAATGATTTTGTGGTTAACTCTGGTCTGCTCTATCCTATGCAGGGTGAGGAGCAGTCAGCAAACTGTACGGTTGGTGCATTTTAGCCTTAAAGTGATAACTGTCAAAGGGCATTATGCCTAAAACTTGCCCTTAAAAGTTTCCACACTAACATATCCACAAAAGTAACAACGTAGGTCACCTACAGAACCCTTAAGAAACTGAAATCTTCCAAAAGTAAACATTCATTTTAGTGTTGTAAAAGTTTGTTTGGCCCATTTTTCTACTGCATCTGTTCAGAGCTCTACCCATAGTGCACTATTTTATTACAGGAGGGTAACCCAAGCAACGAAAGAACATCAACGTTTTCATCTAGCGCCCCTTTGCCAGCTAGCCTATGCAGGAGTGAGCTAGCTGCACTTCAAAGTGATTTTAGTAAAACAGGAATGTGTTGACATAAACAGCAGGTATTGTATGTATTGACATGCATTATAATATGCTTTTGTTGAAATAGCTGACAGCAATTCAAAGACGTATGACCTTAGTTGTCAAATGTAATCATTTTGCTGGGAGAGACATTGAGTGACTGCTTTTGTTCCCCTTACAATCATCGGTCCTTTCCGATGTGACCCTGGTATTTTCTTTGGGTGTGGGCAAATATGGTTGAATTTCTACTCTATTGAGAGAACTTTAAATGTACATTTATTTACCAGGGAAGTTGACTGAGAACACATTCTCATTTACAGCAACAACCTGGGGAATAGTTACAGGAGGAGGAGATAAATGAGCCAAATGTAAACTGGGTATGATTAGGTGGTCATGATGGTATGAAGGCCAGGTTGGCAATTTAGCCACGACACCAGGATTAACACCCCTACTCTTACGATAAGTGCCATGGGATCTTTAGTGACCACAGAAGGTCAGGACACCCGTTGAACGTCCCATCTGAAAGACGGCACCATACACAGGCCAATGTCCCCTATCACTGCCCTGGGGCATTGGGATATTTTTTTAGCCCCAAAGGAAAGGGTGCTTCCTATTGGCCCTCCAACACCACGTTCAGCATCATCTGGTCTCCAATCCAGGGACTGACCAGGACCATCCCTGCTTAGCTTCAGAAGCAAGTCAGCAGTGGTATGCTGCTGGCTTTTTGTTAGTGTACAATGAATATACATGCCAAATGACAGCTTGACTGTGCTAGATTGCCTTCAAAACATTTAAGTGTCTAATGTTTGGTGATTTCAATGAAATCATTATTTAAAATGTATGCAGTGTTGTGACACATACAGTTGAAGACGGAAGTTTAAATACAACTAAGCCAAATACATTTAAACTCAGTATTTCACAATTCCTAGTAAAATTTCCCTGTCTTAGTTAAGTTAGGATCACCACTTTATTTTAAGAATACGAAATGTCAGACTAGTAGTAGAGAGAATGATTTATTTCAGCTTTTATTTCTTTCATCACATTGCCAGTGGGTCAGAAGTTAAACTCAATTAGTATTTGGTAGTATTGCCTTTAAATTGTTTAACTTGGGTCAAACGGTTAGCCTTCCACAAGCTTCCCACAATAATTTGGGTGAATTTTGGCCCATTCCTCCTGACAGAGCAGGAGAAACTGAGTCAGATTTGTAGGCCTCCTTGTTCGCACACGCTTTTTCAGTTCTGTCCACAAATTTTCTATATGATTGAGGTCAGGGGTTTGTGATGGCCACTCCAATACCTTGATTTTGTTGTCCTTAAGCCATTTTGCCACAACTTTGGAAGTGTGCTTGGGGTCATTGTCCATTTGGAAGACCCATTTGCAACCAAGCTTTAACTTCCTGACTGATGTCTAGAGATGTTGCTTCAATATATCCACATGATTTTCCTTTTCTCATGATGCCATCTATTTTGTGAAGTGCACCAGTCCTTCCTGCAGCAAAGCACCCCACAACATGATGCTGCCACCCCCGTGCTTCACGGTTGGGATGGTGTTCTTCGGCTTGCAAGCCTCCCCTTTTTCCACCAAACATAACGATGGTTATTATGGCCAAACAATTATATTTTTGTTTAATCAGACCAGAGGACATTTCTCCAAAAAGTAAAGATATTTTCCCTCATGTACAGTTGCAAACCGTAGTCTGGCTGTTTTGGGCAGTTTTGGAGCAGTGGCTTCTTCCTTGCTGAGTGGCCTTTCAGGTTATGTTGATTATAGGACTCGTTTAACTGTGGATATAGAAACTGTTGTACCTGTTTTCTCTAGGGTCCTTTGCTGTTGTTCTGGGATTGATTTGCACTTTTCGCACCAAAGTACGCACATCTCTAGGAGACAGAGTGTGTCTCCTTCCTGAGCGGGATGATGGCTGCGTGTTCCCATGGTGTTTAAATTTGCGTACTATTGTTTGTGCAGATGAACGTGGTACCTTCAAGCATTTGGAAATTGCTCCCAAGGATGAACCAGACTTGTGGAGGGACTACAATTTTTTTTCTGAGGTCTAGGCTGATTTCTTTTGATTTTCCCATGATGTCAAGCAAAGAGGCACCGAGTTTGAACGTAGGCCTTGAAATACATCCTCAGGTACACCTCTAATTGACTCAAATGATGTCAATGAGCCTATCATAAGCTTCTAAAGCCATGACATAATTTTCTGGAATTTTCCAAGCTGTTTAAAGGCACAGTCAACTTAGTGTATGTAAACTTCTGACCCACTGGAATTGTGATACAGTGAATTATAAGTGAAATAATCTGTCTGTAAACAATTGTTGGAAAAATTGCACAAAGTAGATGTCCTAACCAATTTGCCAAAACTATAGTTTGTTAACAATACATTTGTGGATTGGTTGAAAAAGAGTTGGGTTGGAGTTTTAATAACTCCAACCTAAGTGTATGTAAACTTCCGACTTCAACCATACATGTGATCTCAGCTTCATTATTGGAATAATTAAATCGATATTTAAGTATGACTGTTTGAAGAAATAACATAGTCTCTCTCACTGGGTTAGAATTTCCACCACATTAGAGACAAAGCTCTAGAGTCGAATTTGTAGCTATCATTACTTTCATCATCCTAATTACTATCGGGACGGCAGGTAGCCTAGTGTTTTACGCGTTAGGCCAGTATTTCAAAAGGTTGCTGGATCGTATCCCCTGGCTGATAAGGTAAAAATGTGATGTTCTGCCCCTGAACAAGGCAGTTAACCCATTGTTCCACGGTATGGTGTCATTGTAAATAAGAATTTATTCTTAACTGACTTTCCTAGTTAAATAGAGGTTACATTTAAATCCCTCTTATTGTGTGTGAAATGTCTCGGTCCCTTACTTTAAAACAAAACTTTAAAGATGCCAATAAAGAATGCAAATAAACTTACCGATAGAAAAGAGCAGGACTTGGTAATAGGGAGAGAGTCTGACCCCCATGTCCTACAGTAAAGGGAGAAATAAAGAGAACATTCAGGCTAATGTCAGCCAACAGATGATTCGTTAAAGTCATTATCAGTGACAGTCTGTGATATAAGCCACCTTCTCTTTTTAACATTTTTTAAAAAGGTTTATTTAATTTTTTTAAAAATTGAATGATGTATTACAAAAAAGACAAAAGGGTAACATTAAAGTATTAGAAGATGAACGACAAACAATACAGCATCAAGACACTTAAACATGCATCAGTTTTTCCGAAACCGAGCCATCCGTATGTGTGAGGGTGCGTGTGCATGATAGTGATATAAAATATGTCAATGAGACATTGCAGGGATCTAGCGTATGGACTTAACATAAAACTTGAGTCATAGGCATACATGGACACCTTTGTTTTTAAGCCTTGGAATTCTAATCCTAATCTTCCCGCCAATACAATCCACTGACAACGACCGACGAGTTGTGCGTTCCGAGATTCTTTTTGTTATTTGCCTGTTTGTGGCCCGCCTGTGAAATTGCTTGATTCTTGTAATTCTCTTTCAGCCTCTCATCAACTAGCTGTTTTTGCAGAATATTAAAAATACGATAGTTAATTCACTACTCATATTAACTAGGTGTCATTTACATTACCTTAAGTCATTAATTTTTCAACTGGATTTTACAAATGTGCATGACATGCAGGCACTAAAAAGTTGCTAGGAGTGGGTTTCAAACCATGCCTATAGGGGAGTCTGCGACCTGAATGACTTAATGGTTATTTTCAATGCAATCGTGTTTTTTATTTTAATTTTAGGGTTTAACAAGGTTTCTCACCTATGACCTGTGGCTTGACTTAGATGTGGCCAGTTCGATTACCCTGCAGACTTTAAGAGTGTCTTCAGAATATGGCCATTTTGACATGAATTTAAAAATGCCTCAGATAGGACCAAAAAAGTGTGTGGAGCTATCCGTCAGGGTAAGAGTGACAACAGGTTTCCACATGTCGAAATGGGGGAAATCTTAGCAAATGGCTTAATGGTTATTCATGACAATCGTGTTGTTGTATTGTTGAGTGTATCATGGGATCTCACCTGAAATCTGTGGCTTGACTACAAACCTGTAACCTATGCTACTGTGGCCTATAGAGCTAGAAGGATGGATAACCAGGTGTGTAAAGGTGTGAGGTGGGATAGATGGCCTGCAGTCCTATCCCAAATGGACAACTAATCCCTATGTACTTGTGGAGATCTGAGAGGATGTGATTGGTATAAGAAACACGACTAAACTTCCACCTCCGGAGGGGTCAAAACAATTAATTTTCATTGTCGGCAGGATTCAAACCTGCGCAGGAAGATCCTAATGGATTTCTAGTCCATCGCCTTAACCACTCGGCCACGACAACGTTGGCAGAAGAAAACAGGCTTCTTAGGAGTAAATGGGCCACCAGGCATAGCCTACAGAAAGTGATCATTTTACAACTGAAAGATAATGCAGTAACTCATTATAATGCAATAACATGAAATGTTCCCCTCATTCATTTGTTATTAAGTACAGCTGTTTTCTTATTTTCCTTGATCTTTGCTCAGCTCCAGAAGGTTTGCATTTGAGGGTGCAATTGG